>NC_056726.1:989230414-989342914 GCF_019279795.1 Protopterus annectens | reverse complement strand
GCTTAGATTATAGGATATATAACAATATATGCAATGTATAATGTTTGCAAATGTGAACTTGTTAATGCGGTTTGATTACTTTTATATATATGTAGGTTTGCCTATGTCACAAGTGATAATTCAATAAAGGTGTTTACAAAATAGAGAACGTATCCAGTACAAAACTACCAGGCATCTTAATAGACAATAACCTAAAAGTAATTTGCACATCCCCCATTCCATCAAAAAAACTCACCAAAAGTGTTTTTTTCCTGCACCAGAACAAATAATTTCTCACTAACTCCACTAGCGGCTTCTTACCTTTTCCTTTCTGTATGCATAACCCATACTAACTAATCTGCAGTCCACATTACTAAAGAAACTACAATCTTGTTATAACAAAACAGCCACATTTTTATCCAAATTGTCTTACTGCACTCATCACTGTATAGTGCTACATAAATTAAAATGGCTAGAATTATATGACTTAGTTATTTACTGCAAAATACTTACTGCCTATAAAATAATTCACAATCTAAATGCATGTCCCTCTCTGCAAAATATTCTCAAACACTATTTCCCACCTAGAAAACTTCAATCTTGTATCAAAAGCATCTTAACCACCTCAAAATTCCACAACACAGACGGTGACTCTCTCTGTTCTTCCTTTATTACCAGACAATGGAACTACATCCCTCTACTCTAAAACTAGACAGTGGAACATTACATTTTAAACACAACCTAAAACAACATCTAACTTCCACCTGGCTATGCTCAAACTCCCGTTTTGACTAAATTTTCCCACTATAAAAAAAATTATTTTTCACTCTCCTAGCTTCCTATCCCCAAATTTCTCAAAAGTCAGCTACTATTTTCCATCTCAATCCCCCTGTCTCTCTGTTTCCATGATTTCATTTTCTATTTCTCTGTCTACATATTGTTAGTGCAAAAACATTTTTTTCAGATAAGTTTAAAAGCTCGGTTTCACTTTTCATTCCATTCAGTTACAAATAGGTTCATAGGTTCATAGGTTGGTACTAGGTTATCGGCCCTAGGGCCTATACAAGCCTAGCCATAATAATTCCCTAGATATTTCTTCCCACAGTATTTACTTCCTATAACATGTATCTTGTATCACCCAATACCATAAATGTATATAAGGACTTTTCTCTGAAATTTTATTTTTCTCTGTCATTCACCTTCTATTTAGTTGTCTGTTTGACTGTGATTATAATGGAACTTTTCTCTGAGGCCTCCACTGAAAATGGGAGTGTAAGCCATTCGGACTTTCTTGGTAAATAAAAGGAAATTAATATAAATAAAATAGTAAACCGGATCACCAGATGATTTTCAGTCATATCTTTGTTGCATAAAAAATTAAATACAATTGAAATTGGCACTTTCAAAATGACATTGCTGTTTAATTTACATGTGCTTCACATTGTATCTTGTATTATATTGAACCAATGGAACTTTTCTGCCTGGGCCTCCACTAAAAAGGGGATCTATGTCTAGTCGGACTTCTCTGGTCAAAAATAAAAATAAATAAAATAAGTAACAATGAACATCATGCAAGTATAGTTAAAAATCTGGTAACGGAGACTGCTATATAACTAAATATACTAAGACAAGGTAAGCTGTATTACTTTTGTTATACTGTGTTAGACACATGCATATATAAATATATACTCATACATATAGGTTTATAGGTTCACGTGTAAGTACTAGGCTAGCTGCTTGTGGGGCATTTTGAGGGGGACATGTGTGATTATTGCACTGAAGAAGGGCTTTATTGACAAAACCAGTATGCTTTTTCTACTCTCATCTTGGGTTTTGATCATGGTTTGAAATAAAAAATTCTTAGTTGACATCTGAGTGCTGGCCATTTGTTTTGGGCATTTTAAACCTAACCAATTTCTCTTTTAGTACTCAAATTAACCTATCCCATTTGTGTTAGATTAGACTTACTATTTACCCATCCCATGGGCGATACTTCTATATTATCCTTGGCGAGAATAACTGGGATTATAAATAAAGCATTTAGGGGCTGCCTGTGTCCATTATTAGTACAGAGCTAATCCTGGGGTAAATGTTCTATTACTCATCCATACATTTGCTTGAATATGGACATGGATGAGTTTTGATTTATATGGGTAGGCAGTGTGTTCCAGAGCAGAGGTATCCTCTTCTAGATATAATGGTCCTTCCAAACCATTCTGTTGATGTTGCAGAAGAGGTTTAGATCCCTGGATTAAGTATTTCTGATGCCATTTGAATTGCTGATGTATAGTGGGTTCACCAGTACTGAGTTGGAGGATACTTTGTATTCCAGAAAGAGGTCACCACTTAGCAGTCTTTAGGATACAAAGTATAGTGATAGTTGGCCCATGTAGGACATATTGTTTAGGCCTTGTATCCTTTTAGTAAAGTAACTCTGTTGGTGTTCCAGTTATTGCATGTGTCTGGACAGAAGCATGCCAAAGGGGGCATTATGCACAAGGACTTTCTTACAACAGTGGACATATGTTCAAAGGTTAGGTCACCGTCCACATAAGTCCCCAAATCTTGAACAACTGTATCAACTCTTAGATGCATATTATCAATGTGGTAGTTGTCCAGGTAGATGCCTTACCAAAGTATATGATGATGCATATTTTGGTATTTAGTTTCAGTCCATTTGGTATTTAGTTTCAGTCCATGTTTCTGGCACCAGTTATTTGTTAGGAACACACCTTTCTGAAGGATGGTTAAGTCGTTTGTAGATTCAATGACTGCTCCTTCCCATCAGTCATCTACAAGCTTAGTCAGTCATAACCCTTTGGTACTGGCTTTCACTTCAGAGAAGTAGGTGCCAAACAGAAGAGGTCCCAGCACTGAACCCTGGGGACTCCACTGGTGACTCATCAGTTGGCAATCTAGTGGGTAATGTAGGGGTTTACTGCCAATTTATTTAACTTTTCTACTATGCCTGAGTGGGAATTGTGTCAAAGGTTTTGAGCATGTCAAGCTATGTGATGTATACCATTTTACATTCATCCATTGTTTTGGTGACCTTTTTAAAAAAGTCCAGCAGGTTGAGCAAACAGGCCCTTGACAAATTCAAATTGAGACAGGTCCAGTGAATGGAGCTTCGCTATGTCCTGATTAATTAGATCAATGATAAGTCTTTCCATGGCTTTGCATATGAGGCTGGTCAGACTTTTGGATCCATAATTATCTAAATCCATGGAAGGTCGACCCTTATGCTGGTGAATGACTGCAGCCATTTTCCATTTACTTGGTACAAAACCTCTATGGAGGCTGAAGTGTACATAAGTGAGTAAGATTACTTCAGGTCTGGAAGGTATATGGTGACTTTGCTGCATTAATACTGGTACAACTTTGCATAGTTACAGTGAAAGTACTGTTGTACAATTACTACAGATCTGCATTGCCACTTTAGTGCAGAACATCAGGTAATGCATTGCATGGTTGCTGTGAGAGTGCTAGGTAATGTTACAGATTTGGTATGCATATGGTAACTGTACTGCAACGGTACTCATACAGCACTGAATGGTTATGGTGGTAGTGTCTCAGTAGCATTGCTACAGACTTGGAGGGTGTATGGTGCCTGTAATGCTGTAATACTGGCAGTTATTTGTAATTACATTAACAGTAATGGAGTAAGTACTACAGATTTGTACAATATACAGATAGAGCAATACATTAATACTGATGCAGCGCTGACTGTATAAACTGACAGTGGTGAAGTACGATTACTACACTTCGTCAGCGTTTATGGTGTGTGAAGTTCAGTAAACTGCTTCAGTACTATATGGTTATGGTAACAGTGATGGAGTAATATTACTAGAACATGGAAACATGGAGAGGATATGGTACCTGCAGTGCAGTAATACTAGTACATCTGGCATTATAAGTAAGGCTGCCACATAAATAGAGGGTGTATTATCCCTCATCATCAACATCATCAACCACTCTCCATTTTCTGTATAGGGTTGGGCTGTCATGTCAGCTGTCTCGATTCAGTGCCACTCTCCTGGCTTCTTCAGCACTCACGCCTGTTTATACCAGGCCTTCTCTCACACACTCCATCCATGTCCTTGTGGGTTGCCCCTATTTCCTCTTACCTTCTTTCTGTCTGTCCCAAATCATCTTCCTCAGATTGTCTGCTGCTTTTCTTCAAATGTGCTTGAACCATCATAATCTGTTCTATTTGACATTTTCTGCAATTGCAGCTACTTTGGCATCTGCTCTTATCTTTTTATTTCTTTGTGTGTCCCACAGTGTGCATCTTACCACCCATCTCAAGCACTTCATCTCCATGACCTGCAGTCATAGCTCTCAACCTCTTGGTACAAAAGATCTGGACAAACCCAAAAATAATGGGGGGACAAAGCCTGAAAAATAGGGACAAATCTTAAATACTGTACTGATCGTATAAACGTAGAACGTTGTAGAATAGAAGGTCTTGCTTGCCATGCACTTTCTGAAGTGCACAGAGTCTGAAACTCAAACGACTATCACTGTTTAGTGAATTCAGACTCCACTGATTTGCCACAGAAATCCAGAAAATCACAAATTTAATGAGGAACAGACCAAAAATATGAGGCAAAAATCAGGACATTCTGAGAAAATCTGTAGAGTTGAGAGTTATGACTGTAGCTTCTTCATCTGTTGTGCCTTTACTGCCCGGGTTTCTGTTGCACCACTGCCTTCTACACCTTACTTTTAAACCTCTGTGGCACTCTTCCACCATACATTTAAACCTCTGTGGCACTCTTCCACCATACATTTAAACCTCTGTGGCACTCTTCCACCATACATTTAAACCTCTGTGGCACTCTTCCACCATACATTTAAACCTCTGTGGCACTCTTCCACCATACATTACACCTGACACTCTATGCCAGTTGGTTGCAGCCCCTCTGATTCTAGCTTTGACTTCTTCATTCAGACTTTCCTTCTCAGCCACCCCTTCTAGATACCTGAACCTGTTAACATATTCCACCATCTTCCCTTCTATCTCACCTTCTTCTTATTCTCCCCATTTGCTGCCATTATTACTGTCGTATCTGTACTCACTTTCCTCCCATGTCCCTTCAGTTTTGCATTTCATTCACTTATCCTTTGCTGAAGTTCTTGCTCAGAGTCTGCTTCTAATGCAAACCTGTCTGCATAAAGCAGCTTTACTGATCTGTCCTTTCTGAACTGTTTGCTACTGTAGTCCATCACCAGTATGAACAACAGTGGACTCAGAGATGAACTATGTTGGTTTTATGTCCAATTTTCCCTCAGTAGACCTATCCCAGGTAACACAAACTGGGCAACACCAGCCAGCTAGTAGCTTATTGACCCAGGGCTGCTGGGCTTTATGGCAGGTACACACTGGACAATAGGTGCACATACACCCTTCTCACCAGTAGCATGGGTACCTGGCATAATATGAGTAGGCAGGGTCCTCAACCCACTTATCACCAGCAAATACTCATGCTCATTTGGTGACATTAGTCAACAAGATTGAATCAACTAGAGACATATTTTACACCACTGAATGGCTAGCTCTTCCACGGCTCAGTCTGTGATCCACATTCCCCCCATCTTGAGGAAACTGTGCACCACACTAGATGCCCAAAGCAGTTGGCCTATACAACTCTGTCCCCTATAGGTCACCATCTGGAGTCTGTGCTGCTGCCCCCAGCTCCATTCTTAGGTGAGTTTGAGATGGAAACAATCAGCATTTTTTTAGAGGTGGAGGTAACCCCGCAGAGTCACAGGGAGAACAGCAAACTCCAAACAGACATTGGCTGAAGGTCAGAATTGAACTTTGTACCTTGTGCATGGGAGGCAAAGACGTTAACTATTATGCAACAGGTCAGAAAATTATACCCCCGATTGGGGGAAGGTGGTATAATGGTTATGTTGTTTACTTTACAGACACAAGGTGTAGTGTTTAAGTCTCACCTTTGAAAGGGAAATTGGCTCGGCTTAAAATGTCCCACAAGGGCAGCTAAGTATAGTACTTATCTATTAACCTAGACCTCTAGTGCAATAATGCTGGTCCAACTGACATTGTAAATGAGGCTGCTGCAGATACACAGGGTGTAGTATATCTGTGGTACAGTAATACTGGTACATCTGACATTGTGAGTAATGTTGCCACAGATATAGAGGGTGTGTTGTACCTGTGGTATAGTAGTACTGGTACATCTGACATTGTGAGTAAGGTTGTGACAGATAGATACAGAGGATGTGTTATACCTATGGTAAAGTAATACTGGTACATCTGACATTGTGAGTAATGCTGCCACAGATATAGAGGGTGTGTTATATCTGTGGTACAATAATGCTGGTGTATCTGACATTATGAGTAAGGTTGTTACAGATATAGAGGGTGTGTTATACTTGTGGTACAATAATACTGGTACATCTGACATTGTGAATAAGTCTGCCACAGATACAAAGGGTGTGTTATACCTGTGGTAAAGTAATACTGGTACATCTGACATTGAGACTAAGGCTGCAACAGATATAGAGGGTGTGTTATACCTCTGGTACAGTAATACTGGTACATCTAACACTTTGAGTAAGGCTGCCACAGATACAGAGGGTATGTTATACCTGTGGTACAGTAATACTGGCACAGCAGACATTGTGAGTAAAGCTGCCACAGATATAGAGGGTGTGTTATACCTGTTCATAGGTTCATAGATTCATAGTTGTGTACTAGGCCAGTGGCCCTGGAGCCTTTACAAGCCTAGCCCACAGAAGTGCCCTGGTATCATTCCACCATTAGTTTCCGGTGCCTCTATCAAGTAGAGCCACTGGAGTGATCCCCGGGGTGAACTTTCTTTTTCAATCCACTCATCATGATTTCTCTTGAAAAGGGCCAGTGAGATGCTCTGCTTGACATGTATGAGAAGTCTATTCCAAAGCATGGGCAGTCTCTGGGTTAAGAACTTGTCCCTACAACATGTTCTGTTGATTGTGGTAATGAGGTTGAGGTCCCTGTGGTGCAGAGGGATATGGATTTCTTTAGGTGTAACATTTGTAACAGGTCTGTGTCAGACATGGCTTTGTAATTCAAGCAGAGATCACCTCTTAATAGACGATATGAGACACAGAAAAGCTGGAGTTTTTAAATGGTATCAGCCAAACAGGATATGATCTTCACCCTAAGACACAAACACACACACACACACACACACACACACACACACACACACACACACACACACACACACACACACACACACACACACACACAGTTGCCACTATTGAGATTAGAACCCCTACCTATCTAGTTATTTCTACTATAGTGTTTATCAGTTATCAGACGCACCATGGAGCTTAAATGTGGTACAGTAATACTGGTACATCTGACATTGTGAGTATGGCTGCAACAGATATACAGGGGGTTATACCACTTGTGCAGTAATACTGGCACAGAGCTGTAATGGTATGGTGGAATATATTGGGCTATGGTTACTACAGAGTTTTTGAGTATATCAGAATCAGAATCACATTTATTGGCCAAGTATGCACACATACAAGGAATGTGACTCCGGTTTCAGACACTCTCACAGCATGAATTACATAAATGACATGCATATAACTATTAAGAACAAGAAGAAAAACCTAACAATTCAAGTTGTAAGATACTTAACAGTACAAAAGCAGAGAGAAATATACAATGTGAATATATACAAGGCAAAATTACAGTATTTTGAGAATGTGGTAACAAGATGTTTGAGAAATTTGGTTAGCATTAAGTTATTTACAAGGAATGTAGCAATGCATAAAATAAAAATAGATGCAGAGTAACATCATGGCATAGTACAGCAAAGATGCATTTAGTAGCATAGGTACTAACTGCAGAGAGAGTAATATATGTAGACAGTTTAGGAAGATACCATGTAGCTATGTTAATTGAGAGAAGAAGAAAAATTCATTAGGTAAGGTGTTTGTGTGTGACAAAATAATAATAATAATAATAAAAAAATAGCTCTTTATTAAAGAGACAATGTAAAATCTGTATACTTTAATGAACTGTGTTGCGAAATTCTATCACACTAGGAAATTTATTTTTGCTTCAGAGAAAGGGGGTTATAAGATGTGTATTTATTGCTGTCACTAGTATGTTGATCATGCAGAGTGGTTTCCTGTATAGTAGACAGCTTAAAAAATGACACGTGGGATTGTGTGTAGGGGTAAATCAAGCTAAAAACAGAGACATCTTGTACAGAGCTAAATCAGGCCTTAAAACAGGACTGTTTCTCCAAAATAGGGACATTTGGGAGTTATGCTTAATATACTTGTGTGTAGCCTGAAATAGAAACAGCTTGATCTTCTTTTGTATGTTTTTGCAATAAGTTAAAGCAGTATTAAATTGTTTACTGACCATTGAGGTTAAGCTACTTGTTTGTTGTTTAAATAAGCTAGAATACTATTGCTATATTTAGGCAGTTCACTTTTTTACTGTTGCTGACTAGTGTTTACAAGTGTACTCTCTTGCTGCTTATTTTGTGACTTTTTGTTGTACAATGTTCTGCATTTCTCAGGTATGCAGCATACAAATTGTAATGATCGTTTATCTTGCTGCTTATTTTGTGACTTTTCGTTGTACAATGTTCTGCATTTCTCAGGTATGCAGCATACAAATTGTAATGATCGTTTATCTTGCTGCTTATTTTGTGACTTTTTGTTGTACAATGTCCTGCATTTCTCAGGTATGCAGCATACAAATTGTAATGATCGTTTATCTTGCTGCTTATTTTGTGACTTTTTGTTGTACAATGTTCTGCATTTCTCAGGTATGCAGCATACAAATTGTAATGATCGTTTATCTTGCTGCTTATTTTTGTGACTTTTTGTTGTACAATGTTCTGCATTTCTCAGGTATGCAGCATACAAATTGTAATGATCGTTTATCTTGCTGCTTATTTTGTGACTTTTTGTTGTACAATGTTCTGCATTTCTCAGGTATGCAGCATACAAATTGTAATGATCATTTATCTTGCTGCTTATTTTGTGACTTTTTGTTGTACAATGCTCTGCATTTCTCAGGTATGCAGCATACAAATTGTAATGATCGTTTATCTTGCTGCTTATTTTGTGACTTTTTGTTGTACAATGTTCTGCATTTCTCAGGTATGCAGCATACAAATTGTAATGATCGTTTATCTTGCTGCTTATTTTGTGACTTTTTGTTGTACAATGTTCTGCATTTCTCAGGTATGCAGCATACAAATTGTAATGATCGTTTATCTTGCTGCTTATTTTGTGACTTTTTGTTGTACAATGTTCTGCATTTCTCAGGTATGCAGCATACAAATTGTAATGATCGTGTATCTTGCTGCTTATTTTTTTACATAGGCACACCAGATTTTGGCAATACACACGCCTTAGAAAATGGCCTTTTTGCTGACTGTGACCTTACAAATCTATGTAGGTGCTTAGTATTCTTATATTTTGCAAAGTCAGGCTCTTGCCTGTTTTTGTTATATAAAGTGCTTTTGCAATGTTCATTGATTGTCATTATCATGACATGTTTACCAGCAGGGTACTGCTTGCAGCTTTAACACTAATCACGCTAGGCCCCTTTTTGCTCTTTATGGCTCAGTAGACCTGTGTTTGCTCTATAGGGCTCAGTGGGGCCCTTTTCTGCGCTATAGGGCTTACTGCTAAGTCCTGTTCAGGAATCATAGTAGATCCTCCTCCATTTCATAGGGATGATATCCTCTGTGGAATGCACTAAAAACAGTACCTACTCTAAATTCCATCATCATGGAGACCTGGCATGCTAACTCTGCTTCTGTAGTCAGTCTGACAACACTAGGTCCATTGAGACAGTAGAGAAAATGGCTAATGTTTTCTGACAATACATTACTACTGAATCAGTTAAAGTCTATTTGTGAGGCATGCAAGTATTAATTGCACTGGAAGTGCATCCCTTCATACACACACGCACACACACACAAACACACATACAAACATGCACACTTATCAACCACATATCAAATTTCATATGCTAAGATGGTATAAGATCCCTGCTTAAACCTCTCAGGCACCCATGTAGCAAGCATAACACAGCTCTCCTATATTGTTTCTCACTTTAGCACCTTCACACATATCTAGTGGATTAACAAGTGTCCTATGCTGTTGCTCATAACATTTCATAGGCCTACAGACAAAAAGACTCCAGGTGACAGATGACTCTTAGGCACATCAGTACTACGCTTACCAGACTAGATATGGACTGAGTTACAGTGCATTGTCTGTCTGGTGCCAAGATTAGGAATGTTACATGGACCCTTAGGACTCTTCATCAACTCAAATATGAAACGATCTCATGGGTGCTCACATGGGTATGGCTGGCCTTAGGAGTTCCACACTGGGGGATGGCAAAGCGATGAGATTAAGCTCTCTGTCTTTTGGAAGGAAAAATCGCTGGTGATAAGTAGTGTCCTACTTTCCCTAAAAAAGAAGCCCACGTTCAAAGAAATACAAACTCACTTGCTTTAGCAATTGATTTGTTAACGAGTGTCAACTTAGGGATCAGGCATTTATTTCCCTTGGACCAGATGGCCACTGCATCCTTTTGGATTGCCAGAGATGGCCTACACCTCCTGGAACATGGTTTTCTTCAACTTCAACTTCATCTTTATTATAAAACTTAAGCCCTATGATATTTTTCAGAAAGATGGAGCAATGTGCAGAAATAATTACATTTACCATTAATATTAAATAGATAATAAGTGCTATTTAATATTCAAAAACATGCCCACTGATTGGACAGACCTATCAGTGTGTCTGTTATTAAAGTAACTGTTCCCAAAATAACAAGTCTGGTCATCAGCTTTTTCTAACAATCTCTACAAAGCAGAGAATATAATGTTCAGTCTGGGTAACAGTAGTTGCCGTATCCTGATCTCCACTCTCCACAAAGCAGAGAACATAAACTAGGCATTGAGCATTTGTAGTTATTAAAACAAATATGTAGAGTTACTGAAATCTTATCACGGCAAAGCAGAGAAAATAACTGGAGTCCAAGCTGTAGCTATAAATAAATAATTACAGTTGCCCTGACCTCTTCTCTATAAACTAGAGAAAATACTATACATTAAATAAAAAGCAGGAAGTTTGTATTTCCACTCTTCAGCCTCAATAACACAAAACCAAAAACGTTTCCAGCACTATTTCCCCAATACATTAATAGAGCAACAGTTTCTGCACTGATGTGCAACTTATAAAAAAACAAAAAAAAACCCCTGAAACTTTAATGTCCAGCATAATTAATTTACTGTATTACTCAGTGATTTTGGAGTATATCAAAACTATTAAGAGATAAGAGGACAGGGCAACATCAGGAACAGTTGAGGGATAGAATTCATCTTGTGGGGGGGGGGGGGTCAACGCTCTCCTAATCTTGTGGTGTATGGTTCATGATATTTACATACTTATATACAGATGTGGCACCTATATCATAAACATGAAAAAAAAAAGTATTGCATAATATTTATAGGCTTAGAGTATACCCAGTGCATATGTTGGTTTCTTTTGACTAACAGAAGGTGGCAGAACACTAAACTCCATTTGTACAATGACATTATTTAGAAAAAATTAAAACTTTCTCTTTTGTATGTCATTGTATAATAGCAATAATCCATTCCTGAATGAAACTAAAGCTTCACCCTCATGATCAGACCATGCCAACCATGGATACATCCTGCAGTACCCACACCCAGTCATGGATTATTGCTAAATAAATGCATACATCAGATATAAAATACTACTCGACATGCCAGAAATAAATGTAAATTCAAGTTAGGCTACAACTACTAAGAAACTGAAGAACAATATGAATGCCACTAAAACACCATGGCAATTTATATAGAAAGCATTAGTATTGTTGAAATCAAAGTGGTCCAAAAAGCTGGCAAGTCAGTACAAAGATAAACACATTCTTTGTGCTTCTGGTTTAGATGAACTAAAACATAAAGCAAAATCCCACCATATTCTTCATTCTAACAGCTTCCCAAATCTGCAGAATCCACAAAAATATTAACACAACATGAGCACATTTAAAACTCATCCCAAATTCATTATAGCTGCAAAACAGCCCAAACACACAGACAGAAGAGAACATAACACAACAAAGTTGCACTGTGAGCTATGACCAAGGAGCTAGAGCAGGTGATAAATGTCCCAGACTGTGAAAAAAATGATCTAAGAGATGCTCCACAAGCTATAAAGGTTGCCAAGACCAAGTTGGTAACATCATTCAAAAAGGTAGTAGTCAATCTTGCCGGAGTTAACACTGATAACACACAATTTCAGAGAGGTGAAACACACCAAAACTGCAATTTCCTTTGAAATCTGTAGGAGCAATACACAACTCAAGTATGACAAAACAACAGGAAAAAAGAAATCTGTCTCAGGATTGTCTGTAAGAAAATAATCTTCAATAATAAGACAATTCCTTAAAATTCATGGATATGTCCTTAAAAACAGTGTGAACACTTGACTCAGAATTTGCAGCAGAATCATTCAAAGTGGAGTAATAATGTTTCCCAGAATTCAAAACAGCATTTTCAATGAACCGTTACATTTCTTCCAGAAAGTAAATCATCATTAGCAAAGAATTTTATCAAGCAAAACCACATAAAACACCCTGATTCAGAAGTTCAAACAATAAAAGTAAATACAGCATAAACCTCCATGAAGCCTGAGACTTTTCTGATCCTGAAAAAAGTAGGTGTTGTTTAATTACTGAAATGTGGTTTGAGACCTGTTGCAGCACACCTTTCTTGCTCAGGTTCAATATCCATCATGCCTGTCCTACTTTCAGATCCACATTAAAGTCTGGAGAAATATCCATATTTGCTAAGAATTCCATCATAGTATGCCATATTCTGCATGATACCAATATGGTACTTGTTGAACTCTTTGTGACTGTCAACAGGGTATCCTATTATGCCATTGACAACCCCATGTCTCCTATGGAGAAAATACTGCATCTAAATGAGATTAAAAAGCTTTGCATTGCAACAAACATGATTATTATGGATTACTTTATCCTTCAATTTTTCCACAGACCTATAATCATCATCATCATCATCAACCAACCACCTTCTTTCCATTTTTTTTCTACATGGGGTCGGGGTATCATGTTAATTGTCATTATCTCTCTTGATTCAATGCCACACTCCTGTCTTCTTCGACAGTCATACCTGACTATCGTAGATCTTCTTTCATACAATCCATCCACCTCTTTGCTGGATGCCCTTGTTTCCTTTTATTTTCTTCCTGTCTGTCCCAAATCATCTTCATCATGTTGTCTTCTGTTTATCTGCACATGTGCCCAGATTACTGTAATCTGTTCTTTTTGATCTTTTGTGCAATTGGAGCTACTTTGGCTTCTGCTCTTATATCCACATTTCTTCATCTGTCTCACAATGTGCATTTTTCCACCCATCTCAGACACTTTATTTCCATCACCTCTAGCTTCTTCATCTGCTCTGCCTTTACTGCCCAGGATTATGTACCATATAGTAGTACTGGTCACACCACTGTTTTGTACATCTTACTTTTCAACTTCTTTGCCATTCTTCTGTCATATACTAACCTCACCCTCTATGCCAGTAGGGTGCAGCCCCTCTGATTCTAGCTTTGACATCTTCATTCAGACTTCCCTTCTCCTCAACCATGCCTGTCAGGTAACTGAAGCTGTTAAGCTGTTCCACTATCTTCTCTTCTATCTCAATTCTCAACTTCTACTGATTTCCCCAATTTGCTGCCATTACCACTGTTTTATCTGTACTTAGTTTCATCCCAAGTGCCTTCAGTTTTGCATTCCATTCAATATCCTTTGCTGATGTTCTTGCTTAGAGACGGCCTGTACTGCCACATCATCTGCATACAGCAACTTTGATGATCCATCCCCTCTGACCTGTTTGCTAATGTAATCCATCACCAGTTATGCACAGCAGTGGGCTTACAGCTGAACCCTGCTGCACACCCACTACCACTGGGAACCCCTCTTTGAGACTGAGCGCTATTCGTACTTGAGTCACTGGGTCCTTTTACATAGCCTGCACTAATTCTATCAATGTTTCTTGGACTTCAAACCACCGCAGTACTGCCCAGACCAGCTTTCTTGGGATGTTATTTTATGCTTTCTTCAAGTCTAGGAAACCCCAGTTGGACTCTTTCCTTATCTCTCACTTTCTTCTCAACTGTCTGTCTCACTGCAAACACTGGGGCAGTTGTGCTGCATCCTGATCTGAATCCAAACTGCTCATCTCCCATCTTGCCTCCTACTACTCTGCGTATCCATTTATCAATCACCCTCTCCAGAACTGATGTTTCATACATTGTAGCAGGAGTTTGATACTGCTGTACTGCCCACAGTTGTTAATGTTTCCTTTATTTTTGAACATTGGCACAAGTATGCTTATTCTCCAGTCATCCTGGATATGCCTTTCTCTCCACACTGCTATGGGCACTCTCAGGAGCTATTTCTCCCCTATTTCACCCAACAACTTGATTATATAGGCTATGACCTAATCTAGGCCTGCTGCTTTCCCTGACTTCATTTTTCTTATTGCTATTCTTACTTCTTCTAGGGTGGGCTCCTCCTCCTCTCTCATCAAAGGCAGTGTTTGGGGAAGTATGGTTTCTGTGGGGCTTTCTTCATTCAGAAGCTGCTGGAAATACTCCTTCCATCTGCCTTTGATGTCCTGTGGACTGGTGAGCAGGTGGTCACTGGCATCCCTTATGAAGGGTGTCTGACTAGGTTCTTTATCTTTCTTCCTTTGCCTTGCAACCTGATAGAGTTTATTTGTGCCACCTACTGAGTCACTTGTGGTAAAGTGCCTCTGATGCCCTGTTCTCTGCTATTGCAATTCCCTTATTAGCTTCTTTGTTAGCCTATAAACGAACAATAAAATAGGCACAGTGATTTATTGATTTGTATCAGTATAAATTCCCTTGAACAAACTGGGATCCTTCCCACTGGGGGAAATCATGTAAATCTCATCCTGATTAACTGTTACTCTTCCTGTATTATCTGGAATGTCACTTCCTGTCAATTTAAACCTGATATTATCCCTGAAAATGACGGTAGAAATCCCTGAAGGTACCACTTTCTTTCAGCATTTCTCCAGATAGAGCTATTTCTTACTCATTCACATTGTTTTTATTTGTTTTTAAAACAGCAGATAAACAAATCAATTCTAAAACAAAGAAATAACTACTTACATAACTCCACAGCTGATCAGTATGTCAAAGTTATACATATCAACAACAATTAATATTTTTCAAGACAGTCTTTAAGTTTAAGCCGAGATTTATATGAATGTGTGTTCTCATCTTAATAGTATTCAATTCACTACTGCAAACAATTTTTGCCATACTAATAAATTCAACACTAGTACACGTTCACATTCATGATGACTATTAAGTGGCTTAATTTTCCAGTGATCCCCACCTTTGTTGCAATTGCACAATCTGTACTTCCCAGAGTTATATCATGTGCTGGAAAAATATATTATACCATAAACACGGTGGAAAATTTCAAGTTAAACCTATAAGGCAGAATTCTCTTATTAAATGGTTGTTTATCAAAAAGGAAAAGCTCAAACCCATTTTAATAAAGTCACTAGTTGCCGAGTACAAAAGGGGTTTAACTCAAAATATGTCATCTGGGAGTGAAAAACTGGTTATGAACTCAGGGTTGCAACATACCTCAGCATCATTACAAGCCATTCTTTACTTACATCAGTTAAATTAAATTGAAATAACATTCTCTGCATATATCCAAAGATGAAGGAAGATTAAAAGCCTACAGATGAATGCTTGGTTTTCATATAGAATGTGTTATTTCATTGTTTGCACTTTGGACTTTATTATAGCTCTTTCTACCAATGTTGGGCCCATTTGCATTCATGCTGTTTCTTTTCTGTAGAGTTGGTTGTTTGCTGTCATGTACATTCTCTATATTATTGCTGTTGGTGAGAGTATGAACCATGGAAGCAGGGTGTACGGTCTCTTAATGAGTTGCTGGGCTGGTGTGCAAAGGAGAGCTGTGAAGCAACCGGCTTTCATGATTGGAGGATATTTGAAATATTCTTGGCATTTACTTCCTGCTTTTTTTATTATTATTGAATTACAGTTTGTAACAACTTTACTGGATTATCATATTTTGCAAATTGTTACATTTGTAATTCTTAGCAACAGTGTTAAATTTATTACATTGTTTTCTTACAGTACAGCTGCAGGAATGACAGAGAATAACTTTGTGCTCAATTTGGGAGAAACAAATTTTTCTACATTGCGACGAATTGTGTGATGTTGTGTGCTGCATTATAAGACTGCATTTAGTTTCTAAGTCAGCTAATTTTCTACAATCTGGAATTCTGATTTGGTGTGAATTATCTTTATTATTTTTTTTTATTTGTGGTCTGTGTTGAATACTCTGATGCTAACTGAAGGGTTTTATTAACTGAATTCATACTGCTGTTTTGAACCACTTAGCAGATATTCTCTATTTCAATGTATTTAGATACCTTTGCCATATCAATTAATGGATTTGCAGTACTTTAGTTATATTTAGTTCAGAATGCTTACTTTTTAAATAATTTTATTTTAATTGAAACCTATTTTTTGTGGTTAGTTCACTGTTTACTTTTTCCTCTCTTTGAATTGTAATTAGTGCTTTAATAAATCAGAAGCTAGGCTTTGTAGAGAACTCATAACTAATCTGCTTTCCCACTTTGATCCCATATTTTTTGCAAATAATACATTTTTCACTATTGCCGAATAACTCTCTCAGCTGTCTGTGACAAATTCTTAACAATGAATGCATAACATGCCCTTCAAATGTGGAACAGTGAGCAACATGGACTTTTTTAAGACTCAGAATGAGGAACATGAGTGTGATAAGAGACCTTGGGACACAGGTGGGCAGTAGTCTCTCCTTTGATAATCACATCGCCACAGTGGTCAGGAAATCCTTCTACATGGCACACCTCATCACAAAAGGTTTCTCATCCAGAAAAAAAAAGCCATTGTTCCCCTCTACTCATCACTCATTAGACCCATTATAGAGCACAGCGCCCTTTTTGGTATGTACCTCACAAGACATCTACAACAACTGGAGAGGCCACAGAAATACCTCACAAAGAGGATTACTGACCTCAAACAGATACCCTATGCAGACCGTCTCAAAAAACTCCAGCTTTACTCCACCGCATATTGTCTACTCAGAGGCGATCTCTGCCTAACATACAAAGCTATGTCAAACCCAGAGCTGTTGGACATGCTCCACTTAAAGAAATCCCAATCCCTCCGAACTACATGCTGTAGGGACCTAAACCTTGTCACCACAATAAACAGAACATGCTGGAGGGATAGATTCCTGTCGCAGAGACCTCCCATACTCTGGAACAGACTACCTATCTATGTCAAACAGAGCTCCTCATTAGCACTCTTCAAGAAAAATCTTGATGATTGGATGGGAAATAGGAAATTCACCCCTGGGATCACTTCTGTGGCTCTGCTTGACGGGGGCACAGGAAAATAATTCTCTTGGGTGGCGAAAGTCAAGGTACCTTTTTGGCTAGGCTTATATAGGCCCTAGGGCCAATAGCCTAGTAACTACCTATGAACCTATAATAAGGCCGGGGGGGGGGGTTGGCATAATGGTCAAGGCATTTGCCTTACAAACACAAGGTACAGTGTTTCATTCTCCTATGGGCTAATTGGCTAGGCTTAAAATGGACCACAAGAGCAGTTAGATTAGTATTAGCAAAAATAATGTGTTTTCTACCCAATATTTTTAGCTTTGCCCCTCTTTATTTATCAAAGAAATTGAGAGCTGTGGCTTAGATGATATGCAGCAGCTCCTAGATGTTATGCAACTGCCGTAATTTTCTGAGAGGTACACAAAAACACTGGTGGTCCAGTGTTCTCCATTATCACCCAACAGTTTAGTTGATCCTCATGACATCTGGAAACATTTTTAGTAGGTGCCATTCATGCCTAGTCAGATATCTTTAAATCATATTGGCTTTCACCAAAACAAAAAAAATGAAGTTTTATTTATTTATCTTTGTTTACCAGGTTACTGCTAGTGCACTGATCTTAGTGGGTCATTTGCAGGCACAACCCAGTCGAATAGACTCACATAAGAAATGAATGAAACATATTTGTTACAGATCTAAGAATATGCCAAAAAAACTAATATATATATATATATATATATATATATATATATATATATATATATATATATATATATATATATATATATGGATCTATTTTGAAATCCTGATGTCCATATGATCAATGATCATATACCTGAGACAAAAATAATAAAACTTAAAAAACCTGAACGTTGACTTTTTCCCTACCCAATCATAAATGAAACTCACTCCAAAGTAAGTAACCCCCCCCCCCCTAACTATATATACCAACTCCAGGATTGCACTACAGTGGAGAAAAGGGCATGTTGAGCAAGTGTTTACTTACCCTGGGAAAAAGTCTATGTTCGGGTTTTTCAGGTATAATTATTTTTGTCTCAGGTATATGACTGTCAGTCATATGGGCATCAGGATTTCACAGTAGATCCATAAACATACATACATATTTACAGATACAAGAATATGCTACAACATTTAGTTTAAGAAGCACTTTAATGTCAAAACATGGTTGGAAAAATGTAATTATGCTTAGCAGAGCTTCATGGATAAGATGTAGCCATAATGACTGAGACGGCTTATACTACAGGGCTAGCAGCATATCATTATATAGAGTGGTATGAGTTTCATTGGTGCTGATAACATCCACAGCTGCGTATTAGTAAGTGCCAGTTATCACCTAGTCAATTATCTTGTAAATGTCTCTAACACTAACCTACCCATGTGTTTTGCCCTTAAAGCTTGGCATATCACCACTGTGGCATGTCTACATGCAAGTAGCTCCCAGTAACTATGGATCCATTAGTCATACTAGTTTAGTTTGCAAAGGCATTGACTGCATTACTGACTGAGTGATCAACCATGACATTGTTAAGCTTCAAACCATTGACCCACAATGCATGTCCTGTCTACTTGATATGGTTGCTTTTACCAGTTCATTGAAGCTCTGGATAAAGTGGATAAATGGTTTACTGTTCATATTGCCTAACCTGACCTAGCCAAGGCCTTTGACATATCCCTCATTCTGGCAGTATAAACAAGATATACAAACTCCATATAAATATATTTGTAGTTTGCTGAAGAACAGATTGGTCCACTGATAGCACAGAGTGTCTCTCTTATTGGGGAAATGTTACTAGCATTATCACTTGAGATTCTGTCCTGGGTCCCCTCCTATTTGTAATGTACTTTTCCAAAGTTGAAACAAAGGTTGAGAGTTTGTGGCAATCCAGGCTTACTGAGGCAGTCTCTGATGAGCCTCTGCGCATGTGTTGGTACTGGACTTCCTTTTCAGCATCATCTCAGTCATTGTGTGGAGGTCCTTCTTCTTCACTCAGCTTATCTGCAGAAGTTTACCTTGTAGGTCCAAAGATGTCATAGTCCACTGTAATCCTCCTTCATCAGATCTGTTCTAGAGGCAATAACGTGCAGGGTATACCTATCTAAGTATTGAGATCAGTTTAAAAATGACCCAGTGATTTCTAATCAAGAAGACCACAGGTTTAGATGCTGTAAGACACCTTCATAGACTGAAAAAACCCTGCCTCTACTCCATTTGTACAGACTTCTGAGAGATGATCTTTGTGTGGCTTACTGAAAGACCTTTGCTGTTTTGATTTTATCGATCTTCACTAATTTAATACCTTGTCTAACACCCAGTCTAAATATATCAGCCTCTATTATACAATCAATAACACCTGCCTGATCAATAGTTTCCTATCTAAACATATCCCCTGTACATGGAATAGGCTTCCTTTATGCATACAATTATCCCTATCAAGCTTTAAAAATAGTCTGGATGCCTGAAAGGGAGACCACTCATTTATACATGGGATATGTCATATGTAATATGCAACATATTATTCTTTGATGTTGTAGCTAAACCATTTAATGACCCAGAACCTGTATGTTTAGTACCTCTCTATGAGCCTGTGAATCTTGGGCTATCAGCTTAATAGCATGGTGTTAAGGTTGCAGAACTCTGAAATATAAGGTGTGAAGATTTCACAGTGCTACAGCTCAGCAGAATGATTGGTATTGTTTAAATATGGCATAAATGACCAGATAGCAATCATACGAATAAACATACTACAGCTGAAAAGACACTGCATATATTTAGTCTTTAGGCTTTTGAAGAAATACATTGTCTGCTCAGGCCAGACAAAGTCACACTAATGACTTTACTGCAAGTGTGGAGACAATGCAAACATTTGGTCTTTGACATCTCAAGGAATATCAAGTTATTTGCTTAAGGCACACTTGCAGTACCATCATTTGTGAGTGTGTGCAGAAATAAAACAGCTGATAAGGATTTGACTACCTAAAACTTTGTTCAGAAGTGATACCTGATTTTATTACAGAACATTATCCGATATACTAATTGTAAGAGTGATACTTCCACCAATAAAAATAAAGAAAAATTATGAAATAAAATAACCAGCTTCATTGTTAAAGAAATATCAAGTTATTTGCTTAAGGCAAACTTGCAGTACCATCATTTGTGAGTGTGTGCAGAAATAAAACAGCTGATAAGATTGTAAATCATTAACAGAGACATTGGGAACCTCCAAACATTGGACCCTACCCATTTTGGCTTTGTTAAGGGCAGATCATGCCTCCTAAACCTGGTGGACTTGTTTGAGACAGTTACCAAGGCTTTAGACAAGGGAAAGGAGGTCCATACATCCTACCAAGACCTGGCAAAGGCTTTTGACACCATTCCCCATTCTGGTATTATAGACAAGCTCACCAGCCTGAATATAAACCCGTACATCACAAGATGGGCTGCCAGTTGGCTCATGGATAGAACCCACACAGTGAGAGTTGCAGGCTCCAGGTCTGACTCTAAACCGGTTACAAGTGGTGTCCCCCAGGGCTCAGTCCTGGGTCCCCTCCTGTTCGGTATATACTTCTCAGAGGTACAGGCAAGCACAGGAGGGCTATGGCTGACCAAGTTCACAGATGACTGCAAACTGGAGACCATAACTGACTCTCCAGCTGATACAGACATCCTCCAGAAGGGTCTCATTGAGACGGATACCTGGTGTCAAAATCATGGCCTCAAGCTAAATGCCAAAAAGTGCATAGTCATCCACTTTGGAAAAAACAAAGTGCCCATGAACTACCACATGCGTGGTAATCCCTAAATACAGAAAATGAAATAAGGGATCTGGGGACCCAAGGAGATAGTAATCTCTCCTTTGATAATCATATTGCCAAGGTGGTTAGAAAATCCTTCTATGTGGCCCACCTAATCACAAAAGGGTTCACATCTTGAACAAAAGAGGTTATTGTGCCCCTCTACTCATCACTCATCAGAGCCATCATAAAGTACAACGCCCCATTTGGGATGTACCTTACAAGACACTTGCACCAGCTGGAATGACCACAGAAGTACCTCACCAAGAGGATTACTGGCCTCAAATAGATGCCCTATGCAGCCCGACTGAAGAAAGTCCAGCTGTACTCAGTTGCATACCACCTACTCAGAGGTGATCTCTGCCTGACATACAAGGCCATGCCCAACCCAGAATTGATGGACATACTCCACCCAAAAAAAAAAAACAAATGCCCAAGAGCCACACACTCTAGGGATCTAAACCTCACCATAATGATAAATAGGACTTGCTGGAGGGATAGATTCCTGTCCCAGAGACTCCCCATGCTTTGGAACAGGATTCCAATCTACATTAGGCAGAGCCTCTCACTAGCACTCTTCAAGAGAAACCTTGACAAGTGGATGGGAAACAGAAAATTTACTCCGGGGATCACTGCAGTGGCTCTGCTGGACAGAGGCACGGGGAACTAATGGCTCTGCTGGACAGAGGCACATGGAACTAATCTAAGGGGGTGGCAAAAGCCAACACATTCTGGCTAGGCTTACATATGCCCTCGAGCAGATAGCCTAGTACTTACCTATGAACCTATGTTCAATTAAATCCTCATACTTTCATTCCGAGGTGGCACATAGAAAAAAAAAGCCCATCAGACAGTGCTTTCAACTACATCTGGTTTTGAGAAATGCACCTATTTTCACACCTGATATACCCCAGCACATGATGCACCTATTTTCACGCCTGATATACCCAAAGACATGATGCACCTATTTTCATGCCTGATATACCCCTGCACATCATGCACCTATTTTCACACCTGATATACCCCAGCACATGATGCACCTATTTTCACGCCTGATATACCCCAAGACATGATGCACCTATTTTCACGCCTGATATACCCCTGCACATGATGCACCTATTTTCACACCTGATATACCCCAGCACATGATGCACCTATTTTCACGCCTGATATACCCCAAGACATGATGCACCTATTTTCACGCCTGATATACCCCAAGACATGATGCACCTATTTTCACACCTGATATACCCCAGCACATGATGCACCTATTTCCACGCCTGATATACCCCAAGACATGATGCACCTATTTTCACGCCTGATATACCCCAAGACATGATGCACCTATTTTCATGCCTGATATATCCCAAGACATGATGCACCTATTTTCAGACCTGATATACCCCAAGACATGATGCACCTATTTTCACGCCTGATATATCCCTGCACATGATGCACCTATTTTCATGCCTGATATACCCCAAGACATGATGCACCTATTTTCATGCCTGATATACCCCAAGACATGATGCACCTATTTTCACACCTGATATACCCCAGCACATGATGCACCTATTTTCACGCCTGATATACCCCAAGACATGATGCACCTATTTTCACGCCTGATATACCCCAAGACATGATGCACCTATTTTCACACCTGATATACCCCAGCACATGATGCACCTATTTCCACGCCTGATATACCCCAAGACATGATGCACCTATTTTCACGCCTGATATACCCCAAGACATGATGCACCTATTTTCATGCCTGATATATCCCAAGACATGATGCACCTATTTTCAGACCTGATATACCCCAAGACATGATGCACCTATTTTCACGCCTGATATATCCCTGCACATGATGCACCTATTTTCATGCCTGATATACCCCAAGACACGATGCACCTATTTTCACACCTGATATACCCCTGCACATGATGCACCTTCACACCTGATATACCCCTGCACATGATGCACCTATTTTCACGCCTGATATACCCCAAGACACGATGCACCTATTTTCACGCCTGATATACCCCAAGACACGATGCACCTATTTTCATGCCTGATATACCCCAAGACACGATGCACCTATTTTCATGCCTGATATACCCCTGCACATGATGCACCTGTTTTCGGGTCTATATTATATATTCGAAGTTTCAAAACTTCGAGCCTCATATGTTCGACAACATATGAGCAAAGTTTGAAACATCAAAAATATAATAAAAAGTTAAAAAAAAAACTTACCTCAATGCTCTGAGCAGGGGGGCAAGCCCCCTGCACCCCACACCCCCCTACTTAAATATACCAACTCCAACATCGCACCTCAGTGCAGAAAAAGGAAATTTTCCCATTCTGCGCCATACAGAACCGTTGCTTTTCACCTTCAAATTTTTTAAGTTCGATCATATGGTGTCAACCATATGACATTTGAGCTTTAAAATGTTTGAATAATTAATAGGGACCCCTATTTCCACACCTGATATACCCCTACACATGATTCACACCTATTTTCATGCCTGATATACCCCTGCACATGCTGCACCTATTTTGGCAAATCTATCCCTATTTTCAATCTTGGTTTACCCCTTTACACAGTTTTGTGAATCCCCCTCATCCTACATTATTTATAAAGAAATCTAGTACAAAAAAAGCTGCACCACATGACCAGCACACTAGTGACATCAATAATTTAAAGAAACAGGACTCACATCTTACATCTCCCTTTTTCAGATGAAAAAAATTGCATTGTGTGATAGAATTGTCCAATGCGGTTTATTAAAGTTTATAGATTTTATACTGTATCTTTAATAATGCGCTTATAGCCATAATTTTTCTCACTCTTTATTTTTAAATGTGATTCAGAGTGGTATTACACATTCCTACTGGAGGAGGGATATGTTATGTACTATTTGGTATTCAAATTTTATGATGTTAAAATTTTTGCCTGGGTGTACCTACCTTTCAAGAGCCTTTGTACTTGTTTCTAATGTTTGCAGGTTGAGTGGTATGCTGTCAGATATAAAGTAATATCTGTCAAAAGCAGATCATAAATGTGATTGCTCATATCTGCTAGAATCTTATTTGCTATTTAAATTGATCAGACTGGGCTAATAAGCCAGTATGTTAGTAGGATGCAAATCTAAACGTCCCCTCGTATACTTTATCTATAAATGGATGGACAGCTGTACCACATCTAAGTTTATCAAACAAGGCCAATTTAAATATAATTATAATGAAACCTTGTCTGAAGAAGAAGCTCCCGTTGACTGCAAAACCCATGATTATGTTCGGCTTATCAGCTTAATGTCATCAAAATGTTATGATTGTTTTACAAAAAACAAGGAAAAAAAATGAGACCAGTCTATAACTGGATCCATGAGTCCATTAAGCTTAGCGAAATAAATGCTTACTTACAGATCCACTGAAATTCAGATGAAAATAAAATAAATATTTAAGATTGCTGGTGAAGTAACAAAATATTATTTTAATATAAAGGAAAAAGCGATTATAAATATGTAATTAGATTTACTCTGGGAATTTGCCAGGTTTGTCAGGCACACATACCCTGATCTATATGCATAAAGTTATATCTCAAAGACATAGGTTCTGGTATTGCAATAGTATGCATTACATGTAACAAAGTGAGCAGTTCATATTACTAAGTTGCACTAGCAAAGACAGTGTCAAACTCTTAGGAAGACGAGCTTTTTCAGGACTGGAGAGCAAATGTTTTATGTCATCAATGGATTAGACAAATGTTGAAGTAGGGCAGAGGAGGTGATCACATTCAACAACAAATTAAAACCCTGACCTTGCAGTCATGATAAGTATAAATGTATAAAAGTAATATGGTGCAGAAGTTGTGGTCTCCTCACCAGAGTAAATAAGCAGATTCAATGCAACTAGGAGAAAACGTACTATATCTCAGTGGCAAATATGAAGTATTGTATTTAGTCTCTGAGCAGCCAATGAAGGAGTTATCCTGAAGTATTTTACTTTACATAATTGTTAAATTTAGTCACGGTTTTCTGTGATGTCACATAGAGTGAAGGCTGCTTGATTCAAAGTAGTCCAGTCTTAAATAGTCATCAGAAAGCAGATGGCAGGACTTTAGTCTTATATACCTTGCCCATACCAGGATAACCTTACACGCTGTGTATAACACGGAGCATGGAATTCAATTGAAAAGGAGTATTTTTATGTGAAATAACTGTTAATAGTAAAGTAATTCTCCCTATTTTTGTAACAGATGTAGATTTTTCTTTTTTTTATCTTTTCTTCTTTTTTTTCTTTCTTTCTCTAAATGGATAATGAATAACCGGTTACTGGCCTTGGACCAGGATTACATTCTGAGAGAGACACGAGATTCAAAACCTTTTAGGAGAAAATGAACATTGTTGAGGGTATTGAAGGATGTCTGGAATCCAAGATTCGACAGACACTACTGGATTACTTCTCTCCCCTATTATCTTCTGTAGAAGGACAAATGAGTGACTTATATTTTACTTGGCATAATTATTTGCATTCCCATTGTGATACTGAAGGCCATCTTCCTACCTGCTGCTCATGTCTATAAACAATAGCTTTGCTATCCTCATGCTGCTGAATCACATGCTGGATAACATCTAGCAACACATGTAGGATTTCAATTATTATACTGCTGACAAAGACAATAAAAAGCTGTACCAAAACACAGCCATACATCCAAAAATGAAGTGAGATTCACTCTTGTAAAATCCAAAGGTTGTATTTGTATTAGTTAGTAAGTGCTTTTGCTAGTATAACTAATTTCATCAGACCACTGGTCTGATGAGGCCAGATAACACCATTGGTCATATTGCTGGTGATTCCCCCTCTGTTTTGCTTCAAGAATTCTCTAACTCTAAAGAGGGAGCTTTGTTATGGCCCAATATGTAAGGAACCATCTGTGCATAACAGATCTATCAGGACAGGGACATTTCCCTGCCATATGTGCAGTGCTTGAAGCTCTATATCTGAGAATAAATGTTTTGTACATCCAACAATAGGGAAGAGTTACCAACCAAAGTTGTATACTGATTGCAAGAGTTCTGATTTGATTTATTTATCTATTTGCCAGAAATGTTGTCATTTTTATGTAGGGAAGACTAACTGAACCCTTAAAGAGCAGATTTTAGAGCATCTTCATGATATCCACAAATATAAAGCCAGTAATGCACTGGTGCTTCAGCAGCTCACTAAGAGTCTGAGGGGGGCTGATGTCAAGAATTTCACTGAGAAGGCAGAGACTAGATGGATAGTGGGACTGCATGCTGATATAGGCTATGGGGGAATTTAATAAAGTTAAACAGAGAACAGGGACTGTAAAAGTGCAGTAAGAAGGACAGAAATAGCATAGCAGACACCAATATGTGCAAAACTATCCATTGTGTGTCTAAAACCTAATGGAAAAGAATTAACATTTTTTTTAATAATAAGATTATGTTTCTGTGGTACACTACAGTGCGCAAACATGCTGTTAAGAAAAAAAAAATTAAAAGGTGTAAAAATGAAAATTAGTAGTATGTGACAGTAATGCATTATAGGACCCTACATGGAGTATGTACAATGGCAAACCGCTGTGGTTGCTAATGAGGCAGGGCCTGGAACTGTGTAGTTCCCAGGTTGTGTGCACAGATTTCTATACATATGAGCTGGGGTTATTGAATAGAACAAATAGGTATCCGTGTCCACAGATCCTATCTTTGTAGGCAAAGAACCATGTTGGTGTCCACTGAAGAGGTAGCTGACATCAAAAAGGGTGTGTCCACTTCCTTTTAAGCTCATTGGAGCACAGCAGGGTGTTTGTTTGCATGGCTTGATGCTGCGCTCAGCAAGGGGGTGTGTGTACACTGGCTACTAGGCCTTGTTTTCCTTTTGGAGCATGTGTTTCAGCTGGTTTGAGCATGTTTGTGTGGTGTGCCACTTTGCTGAGTGTGACCTTCCATGAGGGCATGTACAATTACTGCTGAGCTTTGTTTACCTTCATAGCACATGTTTGTGTGGTGTGCCACAGTGCTGAATGAGGAAGTCTGTTAAAAAAAACTGGCTGAGAAAGGCAGTGAGATCTTAATTATTGATGACCCCTGTTCCACTTGAACTAGGGCCATTAACAGTCCTTAATGGTGTACTTGGCAGGTGGGATGCATCATAGATAGCCAATCACAAAGGCTACACCTACAGTAGAGCATTATAAAGGAGTCACTGCCTGCTGATCTCTAAATTGTTCTCTTCTACAAGGCCTGCTGATGTCATCCACCTTAGGAGCATTGGCTGACGTTTAATATCATATAAACTGCGGGTGAGCTGTAGTGTGTAACAGTAGATAGCTAGGGGTTCTAATCTCACATCATCCAATGTGTGTGTATGTGTGTGTGTGTGTGTGTGTGTATGTATGTATGTATATATATATATATATATATATATATATATATATATATATATATATATATATTTATATGCCCATCTGACCTATCTGTGTACAATGGTTATGCATTTTAAGGTCCTGTGACTAGTTGCTGGCCTCTACATTGGGCTCCTTTACAAGGCCTGCTGATGTCATCTACCTTAAGGGTACTGGCTGACAGTCTAATGTCAGATAAACTCCATGTACTGTGAGCTGTAGTGTGTAATAGTAGATCGGTAGGCGCTCTAATCTCACATCATTCAACACATGTATGTAAATATATCCTCTTGTGGCACTACAAACATGTCTATCTGTGTGCAATGATTATGCAGTTTAAGGCCCTGTGACTAGCTGCTGACCTCTACATTGGTCTCCTTTACAAGGCCTGCTGATGTCATTCACCTTAAGGGTGCTGGCTGACAATCTAATGTCTGATAAACTCTGTGGAATGTGTGATTAGTACTGTGAGCTGTAGTGTGTAATAATAGATAGGTAAGAGTTATAATCTCACATCATCTAACTTGTGTGTGTTTGTGTGTATAAATCTATCCCCTTACAATACAATGGATATGCCCATATGGGTTATCTCTGTGCAATGGTTATGCATTTTATGGGCATATGACTAGCTGCTGGCCTCTACACTGCCCTCCCCCACAAAAGCATAACTGATGTCCCCCACCTTCTAGATTTTTTAAGTTCAGAAAACCTAGGTGACACATATCAACTTGTGGCTAGCTGCTGGCCTCTACATTGCCCTCCTCCACATAAGCATAACTGATATCCACCACTTTCTAGATTTGTAAGTTCAGAAAACCCAGATGACACATATCAAGGGTAGCAGACCTTGTCACAAAGTATGAATGTATGATTACTCTGACTGCTCCTATTGTCCCTGATACACTGTTATACACATATGCACCTAGGAAGCCTTACACGTATACTGCCTTACCCTGCTGACAACAGATGTCTACTGTGCCACCATGCCATCCTGTGCCACTGAATTGCCACCATGTGCCCATCGTTTAACCCCTCAGACCCCTGGAATGGACACATACACAGGTCCCGTGACACACCTGTCATTCTGTAACCCTACCACCAGTCTAACATCATGCAACACAGTTACACAAAGTTTGTTGTGTAGTCATGACACATGCCAGCATAAAATACTTGTAGTGACCCACAACAAGTGCCATGGCAAAACAATATTTCACTACACAAGTACATGTAAGGTAATATAGTCACCCTGTGCATCAAACACATATTTGCATTTCCCTGCATTGATGTCATGGATGGCAGGGATGTGGCACAGGTATCAACACATGCACAGGGTGTGGGGTGGGGGGTGCCAGAGACCTAGGGTGTGCCAGACTGGTGACAGCATGTGTGTGAGTCAGGAAGGGGTGTGGTTTAGATAGGCCATGGAGAGGTGCTGTATGTGTCTGCTGGTCCCTGCATGCAACAGTGGTGTTTGAGTGTGTGTGTGTGCAAGCCCAGTGCTAACCCTACACGTGTGTATGTTGGACAACTGTGGACCATACATGGTAGAGTGAACATTTCCCCATCTCTGGCCATGAAGACGTGAACTGGCTCTGCCAGGAGTAGCACTGGCACCACCATGCCCAGGGTCAGATTCGGTGCCAGTAACTGACGGTGACTGCAAAATGCTGGGGCTGTGTCCCACATGGGATTGCCAAGAACCTCGTGCCCATGGTCTTCCATGTCATGGTGTGGACAGCACACTTCCCTCTGCAGTGCTGTAGGTACTGCCAGCATGGGAGCGTGACTGTACACGGCCAAGTGGACTCTCAACAGATGGCGTTGTTGATCTTCCTCCATGTGTCCGATGCCTAACTCCAACCAAATGTTCCAGCACAGACATTGTGCGGTCAAAGACAGACACCGTCTCTGCCCACCATCTATCTACAACAGCAGGGAACTGATCCAGGGTGTCCCCAATGCAGTGGAAGCAGTCATGGATGTCAGACTGTGCTGCATCCATAACCTTAAGCATCCATGTAATTTTGCATTCAGAATGTGCCTTTGTCTCCATGAGGCAAGTGACCCATGATTTGACACCTGAAACAGGTGGTGGATGGACAGCAGTCCTGCTATGAGCACCATTCTCAATCTGTTTGTGTGGGACCTCACCAGCTCTCTGGCTATGGCCAGTGTCTACTCTCACTAAAGCCATAGTTGTCACACTGCCCTGTTTAATGTCACCACCGTCTGACTGTCCACTATCTGTGGACTCTGGGGACTGGGCATGTGTGGGCATACTGACTGTGTACAGTAACAATGGGGGCAGAAGAGGGATGTCAACCTCTGGGACAGATTTATCCACCAATAAACCCCACCTGTGCCTCGTTACAGCCACCATCATCAGCAGTATCCTATAAGATACCAACATCAGGTTGTGAAGGGAACAGACTCCAACCTCCCTGGTTACCTGTGAGAAGAAAAACAACAGCAGTATTACTACCTGCACTATTATGTATGGTAATCCACACAGGTTCATACAGATGTGGATTGACAATTTCATTACAAGTCCCACATCTTCACATCTCCGCTCCTATGCACAACAGACAAACTCACTACAACATACACAGACAGGTCAGGCCCATTATATCATGCACATCAGCTACATCCAGTTAACAATGCCAGTACAAAACACCTGTAAGGTATGCAATAAGACAGTGTAACAGTGTATGTGACAGACCTAAACATAACACCCAGTACACCTGTATTGAGAATGATATGCCAGTAGTACTATCAATCCCTGCCTCAGGTATGTACCATGCATTTGGGCCTTTGCTCCCCCATTAATTATGGCTTTTTTCCTGAGTTCTTGTTGTAGGAGGATGACAGGTATGCTAGGCATAGCTCTCAGTCAAATAGGAACAAATGTCAACAGACACACTGACTTAGCCAGAGTACATGAGGGACATTCGGGGTCAGTGTTACAGTGTTAAAACTAATTATGTGAGACATGGACAGAATGAGAGGAGATGAAGTGCAGTACATTATTTCATGTTACAGGGGTCTACACCCTCCCTTATTGTCACTTTGTACTATGTATAATCCACTAGCTTTCCTACAACAGCTTACCATTGCATACAGGATTGACAGGGACAGAGCTGAGATGTAATTGAAATGAGGGGGCTGTTGAGAGGCCAAGTGTATAGGTGTAGGACAGCAGAGTATCGATGACATGTCATCACCATAGATCTAAGACAGGCTTACTGCTGCAATCCTTATTCCACGTATCGCCATCCTCCCATCTGCATCCTGTTATATGGAGAAATTTATTACATACCTGGTGGAGTGCAGTACTCCTTTGCTGAACCTTGCTTCCAGTAATCTTTTGTAAGTCTCAGTCAGACCTGTTCCTCATAACCTGCTTGCCTTTGTAAAGTACTGCTCACTAGCAGATAATTACCTCTGCACCAATCTGTGGTTCATAATTGCTAATTGCAGCCAAAACAACTGTATTGCACTATTATTAGCCAATGACACCACATTGCACTATATAAGGCCTTCATGTAGGCCTTGGCCCCTGTCTTAATTTATGAGCTGGACATTAACTGAGGTGTAGAGATTACAGCATCACAGTGCGTAGGCATAAACACCATCCACTGTAGAGAATTATGACGTATGTCCACAGTTTTGCCTCATATCTGTTGTCAGTGTCCCATACCATTGTGGTAGTCTGGCAGTGCACTGACAATCATTGTAGGCTGAGGTCAGTAAGGGAAGACTCACATGTGTGTCACACTGCATACCCATCAGACTATGCATGCTACTGCAATAATTGTTATTCTGTCAACTTACTATCTTTGCAGGGTCAAACTGTTACATATGTCCCTATCTGTAGGCCTTTGCCCCCCATTATGTATGGCCGTGTCCAGATCCTTTGTTCAAGGGGGTTGAGAGGTATGGTAGGTTTGTAGCAGCTAACTTTACATACAGCTGTGTATGCTACAGGCTGCAGCTACTGCTGCAGCCTACAACACATGGGGGAGTGTAAACACTTTGGGGGACAGCAAACTGTACATGTTACTGTGTCAGCTGTGTCAGGCCTGTCATTATGGAAGAGCCAGCGCAAGAGTATTCTATACAGTGCAATCAGGACATGTGCTTAAGGTACGTCTGTTATGCAACTGTGCAACTAACAGAGTAGTAGGCAAAATATAGTTAGGCTATATGGATATGTACATTGTGTCTCTGCCTGTAGGCCTTTGTCTTGCAAAACTGGGTAGCAGTTAATTAAGTAGCAGTAACCTGTGGGGAGTAAGACTGCATGACTAAATCATGGATCTATATCATATAATCGAAAGCTAAAAAGTCTAAAGCACAAAACATTGAACTTCAAAGCTCGAAAATCTGACAACATTGAGTCTACAATAAACCCCCACTAAATACCAAAAACAAAAAAATGCTCAATGCAGGGGAGCGAGCCCCCCTGCACCCCCTACTTCCCCCGCTACTTAAATATACCAACTCCGAGATCGCACTACAGTGCAGTAAAGGGAAATCTTCCCTTGCCACACTCTTTGGGGATCTCCATTCTTCAGTTCAACATTTTTAAACGTTGAGCTTTCCAGTTCAGAGTTTTGTGCTTCAGACTTTTCAGCTTTCGAGTTTATGATATAGACCCCTAATTCATTAGTTGCTGTCTTCACAATAATGCAATTGAAGTGTGACACAACACTGGATTTGAACCCAGGACTGTGAATGAATGAATGAATGAATGATTCATACTAGGCTAACTGCCCTTGTGAGCCATTTTAAGCCTAGCCAATTATCCCCTGTTAGATTCAAACCATGTATCTTGTGTTTGTAATGCAGATACCTTAACCTTTAGGCCACCCTCCCTGTGTGTGGCAAAATATACTCTATGCAAGGCATTTAACAGATTGAGCTACTGAGACTCTGCAAAAGCATCTGTATTTACAGGATATATGTACACATATACAGGCTGTGAGACACATTTCCACATCCATGAGTATGTGAACAGCTTTATATGGTTATATTTCTGCACCAGGGTCCCAGTTGTACATGTACCTTGGCATTGCTGCCTTAGCAGGTGTCTTACCACAAGTTGCTGATAAAAGGGCACATATACCTGCTATCACAGGCCTCACTTACATCAATTAGTATATCTTCATTATTATTTATTATTACACCAGATTCCAGGGTACACTCCCAGTTTTTACATTAGTTTTTTATTTCAGTTACATGCATAATGTCTATAAGTAGCAAGCAGCATGTTTTGCTGGAAATGCCTGTTTAACCTAAAGCCTGTGTAGTGTAATGGGTTAATGCAGTGTGCTCTAGTTGACAGGTGCCCAGGTTCAACACTTGGTAGTGGTATTTATTTTCTACATGTAAGTAACATTGTTAAAGACACATACAGACATTAAAGCTCTTTAAACCTCATTTAAGCTGAGATAAGCGAAGTGGTGCTGTGCACTGTGCGCTGTGCTGCACCACTCTATGCAAATCTGCACAAAACCTCGTTAAAAAATAAATAAAAAAAAGAAAAAGTGGTGGGGTGATAGAAAAGTGGTGAAATGGGGGCATGCAGGGGAAAACATTATGAAAGGCAGGTAGAGATGAGCAAAACTGGTGTAGGGAAGAACCATATCTATCCTTTTCTTGTACAGCAACAGCTGTGCATTTTGACAGGTTTTATAGATTATTTTGGACTCTCAAATCCCAGAGACAGGGGTGAGGACAACATAAATGTGTTGTCAAGTCAATTGGACGAAATTAGTTGTTTCCAGTGGACACGTGTGAAATGGAGAGCTATGTATACAATATTTTGTTTTTTTTTTTGTGGGACAGGTGCCTTTTTTTTTTCTTTTAAGGAGAGAGTGGAATGTTGGGGAAGGGACATAGGTGCATGTGGAGAGGTAAGTTGTGTGGGAGAGGATGCAATAGCAGACAGACAAGACAGCAAACAGGGGCAGTGTGTGATGTGGGGGTAAACACTTTGGAAGGGGAGGGTGTTGTGGAATCGGAGTTGCACATGCCTCCAGATGGCAGCAGCATGACTGACATCCTCACCCATGGGCAATCAACACTGCTCCTTCACTGCCCCAAACGTGGCTGTGCTGCAAGCTGGCCACCAGGGCCAGCATGCCCCACCAGGTTAACCAGTGTGCCCTCAATTTGGTGCAGGTGACATTCATAGGTCTGATGAATGATCCTACACACCATGACTGGCAGTTCTTGTTGAGTGACTGCAGTCCCTCTACTACTGCTCCTAGGGGGAGGCCAGGCCTCATCCCCTGAGGTGGTTCCACCCGACACCACAGGTGGTGCAGGGGCAGCGGAGGGGAACCACTGGCCTGGGTCCCAGACATGCTAGGACATAGTGCCATGGCCAGTTCTGGCAAGGTCGGCAGATCACCGGGAATCAGCCTACCTTAAAGTGCTGTGGTGATGGAAGTATACCAATAAGTATAGGTTAGTTATGAACAAAACATAGTAATAGCATGCCAGAACAGTGGAAATAACCCAATTACATATTGATGCATATTATGTGAAACACAACAATACATGCCAGAACAGTTAGTATGTTAACAGCATGCCAGTAACAGTTACAGCATAAGGCCAACAAAATAGGTAATTCAACAAAATATGTTAATATGCAACCATTATAATACATAATAGTAATAATACATATGCCCAAAATACAGGTAATTTAACAACCTATGTGAATAGTAAACCATAACCAATGGATAACAATAACAATGAAATGAAGATAAGGGGTGGGGATAGGCAGGAAAACAGTCCATTAGTACCATTATAGGCTATTTACTTGACAACAGTACTACTATCTACTCTATGGGTCTGTCCTTTATTTATGTGTACAAGTCCCCTATAGCTGCTATAGCATGTACATACCTCTCAAGCTATTTGCATGGGACAGTACGGGCCAAGCAGGAACAACTGCAGGTACACTGATATACAGTACAGTGGCACATCAGGTGGACCTATATAACTGTAAGAGTGTACTGTGGGCTGATGTAGTGATACTTTGTAATTTAGGTAATCATGCCAATGGTAATCCTGTGACAGATGGATTATGCACTACTAATTACATTGTGTGACAGTGTGACACTTGAGAGACATGTCTGTGTACTGTACAGAAACAAAACAACTATTATGCCTTGCTTGGCAGGCATGGGGTTAGAACCTAATAGCAGTGACTGCAGATGACATCTGCATGGAATGTATGAACTGGCTGCAGCAACTTTGAACAGACACTCTAGGCATGCAGCCATGCCAAGATTACACATTATTTATTTCATTATATTTTATAATTACTGTATTTATTTCCTTTATGTTATGCTGTACTTTCAGTCTTGCTAATGATTTTAACAGTCTGTGACATCTAAAAACACAGTTACTTACTCATAATATGGACTACCTCACCCATTTACCTGTAGTTTCTGTGGGAGATAGAATTTGTAAACATTATCTGACTTATACTGTAATATTTAGTGCTACATAGCACTGCATTTTGACAGACCATTTAACAAACTGAGCTACTGAGTCACAGCTGACAGCTGATTGACTGATATTTGCCTAGAGCTCACTTGGAACCAATATATGACCTGGCAGTACTACCACAGTGTTATACTAGACTGCAGTGACAGTAGAACACACATGCATGAAATACAAGCATGACAGAGATAGTAGGTAAGGTTTACATTAGTATTTAGAATGCAGTTATAAACAGTATATTGTTATTGGTTAGAAATATCTGTGAAGTCAACAAACAATATTAGATCATGGAGTGGGCTACCTCTCCCATATACCTTGCTTATCTGCTATTTATGGATGACAGAACATTATATGGGTAATATTGGCCTAGAAACAGCCATGAATGGTAGTGTATGTGTTAAATAAGAAATTTGGCTGCCATTATATTTGCATGCTATATCTATGGCAGTGTTATACTTGACCATAGCACCTTGTCTTTCAGCCTGAATGCATACAGTTGTACTGCAGTAGTGAAATCAAGAAAAAATGATGTACACAATTTACCTTGGTGCTATTGGTAGTGGTTCATTTGTTATTGCAGAACAGTTGGCATTATTCCTTTCTTGACAAATATCTCTAATTACACACTTATTGCACTACAGACTTTACTGTATATACTTTAATGCAGTTTCTAGTATTGCTTCAAGTATTTATTGAACAACAGTTGCCATTATTCATGTCTTGCAATACAGCTCTACTTCCACAGTAATTGCACTACAGACTTTATTGTATATACTTTAATGCAGTTAATGGTATTGTTGTTTTTATTGCACTAGAGTTTGCATTATTCATTTATTGCACTACAGCTCTACATCAACTTTATTGCAGTACAAACTTTAATGTACAAACTTTATTGCAGGTACTGCTTTACTCTTTCTTAATTATTTCACTACAGTTAGCAAAATGCATCCATGCTCACCACACTCACTGCACAACCTGTCCAATCATCTGGCATGCACCTTGAGGTTGCAAGCCCCCTCCTCTGCATCTGTTGAGAAGCATACCATTATACATACCAGTTTAGCAGACATTCATATTAGATATTGGTTGTATGGGGATACAAGTACTTACATGCATGTGGGACATCCCCTGCCCAAAATTCTTGGACTCAGGTATCCAAGAGATCCTCCATACATCTCTTCAGGTCATCATGGCTGTGATGACACTGCTCACCTGTGCTATGGATACCAGTTGTACTGGTGAGTTTCCTTGCCAGCCTGTCCCAGGCCTACGCCTTGCACTCTGAGACCTGGTAACCTCCCTGCAGAAGCTGATTTTCATGTTTTTTACAAGGAGTCCAACCATGACCCTGGCATCCAGTATGCCCCAACCCTGCATCCAAAAATGCAAACTCTCACTATCGCCTGTCATAGTATCCTACAGAGACAGAACTCCAATGGATTATCCTGTATTCCTGCCTATTGGGCTTAATATAGCCTGTTTTCCCACCTTTAAACGCCATTGGGCAATATTTAAAAATGCGGCGCATTGCTTAGCTATGTGCAAACCAGCACAGCTAAGCTGAGCAGTGCAAAAACCTAATGACCCACATGCTTAGCAGTGCTTAGTGGTGCGCAAACCAGCCAAGCAGAGTCGAGTAGTGCATAAACATTTTCAGCCATTATTGTATTTATGTGATGTTTAGCATGGCTTAGCAGAGCGCAGCGGGCCAGAATTTAAATATAATCGGTATAATTTGTATTTCAAAAACAAATGCTTATTTTTCCTTGCATGTATTCACACCCTGTATCTGCTGCTCATGAGGCTGTACCTCTACCCATTTAGCTACGAGAACATGTGGAATTTAGCTACACCTTTACATATACCTCTCAGCTGCCTATAAGCACTGCCAAGCACTGCACCATGCAAGCCTACTCAGCTATGCTTAAACATGACCTTTAAATAAATAATTAATATCATCCAGTTTCAATTCTTAGATGTCTGGAAGGTGTCTCGGTGCCACTTAGCATTGCTGCACTAAGCGCTGTGCTGCGCAAACATCCTTTATAAAATAAAAAAAAAAACACTTTATACAATAAAATAAACAATTGACATTATACAACTGGACAGTGCAGGGAGTGTCTTGCTCATCTGCAGACACAGTTAGCATTACACTCCCTACACTGATTCAATAACCATGTTCCACTGCTTTCCCTTGCCACCGTGCCATGATTAATATGCATGGAGCGCTGCTGAGGGGGAACCGTGTGCATGGAGATGGTAGCATTCCATGTAGGTTGTTCACTGTGCCTACACAGAGTTTATTAAATCCTGGGGTATGGGTTGAATGCTGTGGTTCCTTTAAGACCTTTGCTGAGAGCCAGGAGATTAGTTTATTGATTAATATTGTTTATCAAGTGATTTGTAGGTTTTAGTACTTAAGTGACTCTACTTTAATGTTTTGTATTGCATTGGTCTGATGAAGAGCTTGTAGGCTTGAAAGCATTTACCAGATATTGCATTTTATGTTTTTAGCTGTGTTTAGTCAGATCTTATTTTACTAGTTTTTTTTTTTTATTTACTACCTTCTTTGTTATAACTGGGTTTGAACTAGTTCATCCACACTTCTGCTCAGTTCTGGTACCCAAGCTAAGTTTCTCCTCCTAGAAATATTCCATTTAACCACATCAATTACACATGGCTACACTGCAGAGATCCACCTTTTAAAATTGTATCAGTAGAGGCAACATTCTTCATGGCAGGCCACGCAATATGCACTTTACTCCTTATAGATGTTAGAAACATCTCACATTAAAACATTCCTTATTAAAAATTATTTAACAGTCATCTCATAATGAAAATATGTTTTTTATTTAAAAAAAGCAAATTTTCTTATTCCCACTTCTGTAACAATTCCACCTGTTCCTTGTACCCTCATAACATACTTATGCATACAAATGTCACAGATTAAAGTCCATACTTTATTGTTATGATGGGTGATATGCTATATACTTCTGTATTATGATGCTGCACTTCTCTGTAGAATGTAACACACACACACTCACACACACACACACACACACACACACACACACACACACACACACACACACACACACACACAAAGAAACAGCTCTGTGTGTGTGTGTGCATGTGTGTGTTTGTGTGTGTGTGTGTGTGTGTGTGTGTGTGTGTGTGTGTGTGTGTGTGTGTGTGTGTAGCCTTTCAAGTTTTGTTGCAAATATTGTACTACCTCTGGCGTGATTGCTGCTTAAAAGGGTCTAAACACCAGTACACACATATGGTCAACAAATTTTAAATAAAATGCAAAATAAATGTGTGTGATGAACATAAACTCTTTTAACATGCACAGTGCAGAGATCTCCTGGCCTTCAGAAATTAGACAGACCGGCACTTAGCATTAGGCATTTCTGACGTTTGCAATGTTTAGGCTTCCGAGAAAAAAAAACTGGCAGGGTCTCTCACTGGTTACTGTAATGACCTATAAAATACACTGAATTGTTTGGTTTTGGTTTCCATGATTTTTATGTATGTCATGACTATAATACGCAAGTCTGTTTAAAGTAACAATGATTGTGTACGACCCCAGCAAACAAACTTTCTGCAAAGAAGAACATATCTGGTTAATTCACTTTAAATCAGTTAAGTCATTTAAAAATGCAGCACTCTTAAACATTTTTGTGAAGTTCTGCATACCATCCCAGTTATACATTGAAGTAGTTATGCTGTTTATAGTTATATACAATACAGAAAATGATTTATAGAAAATGCTGCCTTCCCAATTAAACAAAGAAACTAAACAAAGTGCCTCATCTTATTAACATGGTGTTTACTGTCTTTGTGACTTTGTATGGGTAAATATTACAGGCACTGATGTGAATGCCAGGCATTTAGGGTGAAACAATATGAAAATTTATTTTATTAAAACTGTAATAAAGTGTTACAATTCCTGCCTTTTCTTAAATGCTTTTATGTGGTGTAGTACATAAGAGCAGAACTAAACGTAAGGCATCACTGACTGCCATTATCCAGACATAATCTCATTTTATGACTACAGTGGTTCTGCATAATGTGCTCAAAGTACTAATAGTCAAATCACAAAATTCCAAGAACCAGAAAGCTGCGTAAGTTGCAAATATTTGAATAATGTTAAGTTTGCTCATATTTCTCATATTTATGTCAGAGTCTCACAATTAGTTTACAGTAATTCCAATACCTGTCCCTGTAAGAAAAGCAGTAAAAAGCAAGCATAAAAGTCCAATGATAAAATGAAGGGAAGATTCAGATGTTTCAGGTCTACTACAGGTGTTCTCTTGCTAGTAGCTCACAACATACTTGTTTACTGCTACCTTGCTAAAGAAAAAGCAAGTGCTTGAACTCCCACTAGACCAATCTCCCGTTTCTGTGTAGCACTCCTAGCACCATACCCTTTAGACTGTATATATTCCAGAGCCCTAACTATAACACTGACAATCTCACCCAGTTCCCAACCCAAGTACTCATTCTTACCCTAAAATTCTTCCAACCCTAAAGTTTGATTGTTCACTAAATCTAAAACCCCAACTTCCTCCCTAAACCTAAACCTAAATTCACTGATCGCTCCCTAACTCTAAAACTCCAAAACTCCAACTCAAAAAGGACAGCTAGCCAAGTACTTGTATATGAGCCTATGAACCTCACTTCACCCTTGGCTGATGTGTAACCACATCATCCAAAAGGGTGTCCTATGCCCTCTCCCTATGTGTGTATGATCCCATATACATTCTATGGCCTGGTTGTGCAGCCACTGGTAATGTGCAAACCTCCATTTACATGGGAGCAGGCTGGCATAAATGGACAGCCATCCCTCTCTTTCTATCCAGGCTTAACAGACAGAACAATGTCTCTGACTCCTAGCATCACTGTTTGTTTCTAATTTACTCAGATTTATTTTATTTACTGATAAATATACATATAATTTATTTACTGGAGTAGTCTGAATGAACAAAGTTGCCACTGGGAGAAAAACTCCAAAAAATATACAGATTGGACCAATGCTTCAAAACAATGTGTGAGCATATAACATAACATTCTATGTTAGCTAAATTTAGATCATAGGAAATAATAGGTGAATATATATTGTAATATTAATGCAATTAATATAGAACACTCACTAAAAATACCTTCTAGGTACAGGGAAAATTAATACCAAGTGTAGCATATGCATTTACACATCTGGTGCTATTCACATTAAAATTACATTTATACTATTCACATGAATAGGTTCATAGGTGTTTATTAGGCTAATGACAACAAGGACCTTTTTAAGCTTAACCATGCATCCCAAATCTCTGACAAGTTCTGATACCCTTGCTAAATGTAAGCATGGAGATGAACCATTTACAGGTTACCTGTGTCCATTAGAGAAGTAGGTCCCAAACCAGGGATGAATTTCCGGTTTCCCTTCCAATTGTCCAAGTTGCACTTGAATTGGATTAGGGAGGAACTCTGATTCACATGGATGGGGAGCCTTTTCTATAGATGGGGTAGTCTCTGGGATAAATACCTATCTCCCCAGCAGGTCCTATTTATATCACAGGCAAGGTTTAAGTCTTTAGAATGGGTAATTCTGGTTCTGTTTGTTTTGTGGATATGCAGGCGGTCCTTCAGAGTGGGGTGTGACAATGCCCTATATGCCAGGCATAGATCTCCCCTCAAAAGCTTGTAGGAGACAGAATACAGGGATAGGGCCTTGAGGCAGTCTGTACTGGACATTTTACTTATGCCCTGTATTCTTTTAGTGAGGAACGTCTGTGGACATTCCAATTGTTGGATATGCCTGGTTAGGGACATACCAAAGGAGGCATTGTACTCAGTGATAGGTTTAATGAATGCTGAATACAGTGGAACAATGACTTCCTTGGACTTAGATGCCAAAAAGGAGAGGTCCAAGGACTGATCCCTGAGGGACTCCACTTGTTACTGGCCTATTTGTAAAGGTGGACTCCCCAGTTCTAACTTCCTGGTTCCTATCTGTGAGCCAGTTGGCTATCCACTGGGTGGCCTATGGGTTTGTACCTAACCTCTTAGGTTTTTCAACAATGCCCGAGTGGGGTATTGTGTCAAATGCCTTGGCCAGGTCAAGATAGGCAGTGTGAATGATTTTGCCCTCATTCATTGCTTTGGTGACCTTCTCAAAGAAGTCCATCAGGTTGAATAGGCATGATCTGCCCTTTACAAAACCAAATTGGGTTGGGTCCAGTGTCTGGAGGTTTACTATCTTTCTGTTGATCGTCTCCATGATAATTCTTTCCATGGCTTTACATATAAGACTAGTGAGACTTATGGGTCTGTAGTTTCCAGGGTCTGTAGATGGCCCACCTTTGTGCAGAGGGATGTCTGTTGTCTTTCTCCATTCATGAGCCAGAAAGCCTGTTTGGAGGCTACAATTAAATAGGAATTCCAGAGGCCCTGATAAGTCATATTTCATGCTATTTAAAAGGCATGCTGGGATATTGTATGTGCTTATTAAGGACCTGTTCCTTAGTGATAGTAGGGAGAGTTATATTTGATGATATTTCCTGAGGGAAGGTTGAGGGGGAGAGTGGGTTAAGTTGGAGATGAATTTATCAGCCAGGAGGTTTGCTATAACTTCTGGCTCAGTATAGGTGGCTCCATTTACAATGAGCTCTGCACACAATTGTGTATTGCCTTTGAAGTTGCAGACATAGCTGAAAATGCTTTGTGGCTGTCTTTGGCCTGGGAGGCCAAACGTACCTCAAATTTGGCTGGGCTTTGGTAGACTTTATTTGTCCTCTGAGTTGTTTATTTAGTTTGATGAGAGTGCTTTTATCCTGCTGGGTGCTGCACCTCCGAATGTTTGCCATGATTTTCTTCCTCCTGTTACAGTCTATTGATTTTGTGATTCCACCAGGGTGGCTTGTTTTTTGAGATAGTTCTGTACTTTTTCCTGGTGGGTACAGCTGCCTCTGTGTAGGTATTAACATGCTTGTACAGGGTTTCTGTGAAACATTCTGCACAGGCAGCAGTGTTCTCAGCGTTTATGGGTGTTGGAAAATTTGCCAGGTTCTCACTTAATAGCATGAGGTCAGCCTTAGAATAGTTCCTGAATATTCCACATTTAGCTGGGTGGTCCAAGTTTTATTTTTACTTCAATGGAGACATTTTGTGATTGGACCTTACCAGTGAAGGCATTACAGTTGGGAATGTGCATATTAGTGAGGATCAGATCCGGTATGGTTGCACCCTTGGTTGGTGTATTGACCATCTGGTCCAGGACGTTTGTGTTTACAAAATCCAGGAATCTCTGTGCACTGGTTGGGAGGGTGGCCTAATGGTTAAAGTGTTTGCCTTGCAAACACAAGGTGCAGGGTTTGAATCTCACAAGGGATAATTGGCTAGGCTTAAAATGGCTTGCAAGGGCAGTTAGCCTAGTACTAATCTATGAACCTATGAACCTATGTACATTTGGTGTTGTGTAGGATTCCCAGTTAATAGTGGGTAATTAAATTCACCCAAGGATATGGTATTGGGTTAGATGGGTAGTATTTCTAATATGTTTAAATATATGGTATGGGTTTCCTAGGTCATAGAGGGGAACCTATATTTTGCAAGGAAGTGGTACTGGAGTTTACCTATGGTGATTTGAACATGGAGCAGCTCAAGTGTATTGTCCTGTTTGACCAGCCTTGAAGTACAGAGGCACCTCCACCTTTAGTCCTTGCCTGTGAAGTAGCTGCCCTAAATGTGTGGAAGGCATTATAACTTTGCACTGTTGGTGTGCTCCCTGCAGCTTTAAACCACGTCTCAGTGACTGCACAAATGTCAGTATTCTCTAGGGTAAAGGGAGCTTCTAGGGAGTGGAGTTTTTTGTTTAAACAACTAGCATTGAGCAGTAATACCTTTAGATTTTCTTGGTTTTCATTTGCTATGTCGGAAGTACTTTCAGTTTGGCATTGCTGAAAAAGGCACTATGGGGTAGACAATGTTTAAGCTAATATTCAAAAGCCTAGAGGGGAGAGGTGCAAACCATCTGTGGCAAAGCAGCATGGTCTATTGACTATCTCCTTCCATGATGACAAATATCGCACCCTCTTAGAATGACACCAGAAACTAAACCAATTATTAAAGCCAATCATATTTTGTTCATATTGTGACATCATCCTTGGAGAAGGTAAAATGCTGCTCAATGCTAGGCTCATACCAGCCTGAGACACATACTCTGAGAGTTCCATGATGTGTCTCTTCATACAGTCTAGGGAGGTATGCCTCAGGTAATTTACACCCACATGGACTATGACTAAGTCATATTGGTAATTGTGGTCCAATGACCTGAGTGCATGTGTAATGTGGTGGATCCTAGCCCCTGATACGCAACTGACTGTAACTTTCTCCTTACTCAGCCTGGTGAGAGAGACATCAGTCTGTCTCATGATGGAATCTCCATTGTGAGACTCACTGAAAGGTGTGTAGATTTGGAATAATTAAGTATGATGATGGGTAATGTAGAACACAGTTAGTATAATAAAAGGAGATAGCTGTTAGTGAGTGAACTCTCAGAAGTGTAGTTGACTACATTTGCTGATGACTGCAAAGTGGGCAATGTTATTCACTTTTTCACTGATACAAAATGGCGTTCCAGCAAAGGCTGGAATATGCACATGCAAGGCGGATCAAACACAGTCTGAATTTATTGGGGAAAAAAGTGTGGCATAGTAGCATTTGGCAGAAAAGTTGTTCACACCTCTTATGTTGTAAATTGTATTCCTCTTCAGAGAAATACAGTCATGAGAGATGTATGTATTTATGTGGATAACTCTCTGTCTCTCATTCAGTCATCATGTTTCCTTCAAAGTCAGAAAATCCTTATATCTGGCCCATGGGTTCTTTGGCGATTAAAGCAGAAAGTAAAACAAAAGCTAAATAACTGCCTAACATCTACCTGGTCCTCTTTCTGCTTAAATAGCTGACATAATTATGATATAATAATTGCATTAACCTGGCTCACAATATGTGTTACTACTATTCTGAACATATTTTCTCTAGGGAAAAGCAAAATCAAACACTACAGCTAAGTGATACCACTCACTATTTTATCAGCTTTCTCTCTAGCAACTATATTAACACTTTTTTCTTATTTCTATTTTGCTGCACAGCATACATGTAACCAGGTAATTATAAAGGCCCTGCTCTTGTCCAAACTGATGTCTTATCTTCTCAACTACCTTATATTGTTTTAGTGTTGTTGCATACAAGCTCAGAACCTTAAAGGCCTTTTAAGAGTTTGCCTCTGGTGTGTCCTGTGTCATACATCCTATCACCCAGATAAACAGCTGATTCCTGTTTAAACAAAAGAATAGATTTTAACTTTCTGATTCTTAAAGGCAGGGAATTCTATCAACATCCATTTCAAAAATGAAAATAATTTTTTATGAACCTTGTTCTATATTTACCTGTTTCCACTGCAAATTCTTCATTTCAAGTTACCTTTTCATGAGGCATCCTAGATATACCTATATTTGCCCTATACATTTTTAAATTAATCAATTTACACCCGGTAATTAAATCTCCCCTTAATACTCTTTATCTAATTGAAAACAATGATATCTCTTTTAATCTATTAATATAACTTTTTCCTGTCAAGCCTTTAATCTGCATTTCTAGTCTTTGAATCTCTGCCAAATTATACATACAAGCATTCCAACCATATTCAATCAGTGGTCTTATGGCAGCTTTTTAAATAGGGACTAGTACATCCACGTCCCTGATAACAAGAGTTCTGAAAATGTTCCTTAATTTATAATAACATTTTCTGGTGATATCCTTGAGATGCAAGTCAAAATTTAACTTGCTAGTTATCTTTATTTGCATGTCTTTCATATCAGTCATAGTATTTAATACATTATTCATATAATAGGGGTAGCATAAATAGCTCATACCATAATGCACAAGACATGTCTTCTTCAAATTAAATTCCATATTATTAATAGTTATCAGTGCAAATAATTCATCTACGTATCTGTATACTATTTATTATTCCATAACAGAAGTAATTACTGCCGCTATTTTTAGACACATTGGCATATTTACTCAGCCACAACTCCTTAACAGATGGAAAAGAAGACATAAAGAGTCCGAATAAAACTGGTCTTAGGACAGACCTCTGAGTTATACCAAAGTAATTAATTTATCACCTAACCTTATCCTACTAGATCTGCAGCACAACCAATGTTTTACTCGTCTTAATTCATATAGGTTTAAATCATAACCTATCATCATAGTAATTACTTTTTATGAGGGAGAGTAGTAAATGACTTAGCCATATCTAAATAAATAATATCTACAGGCAGCCTATTATCCAGTGCTTCCTGCAATGGTTGGTAAAAAGACTGTAAGTTTGTAATACAGGATCTCCCCCAAACTTGAATCTAATGACTCTAATATATATTTAAGATAACTATCAAAACACTTTCATAATATGCACATTAGAGTAATTGGCTTATAGTTTTCAGAAATGATACATTCCCACCTTAAGAATAGGGATGACTATTACCTCCTTCCATATTTAGGGTACATAACTTATTTCCAAGAAACTTTGAAGTAATTTCACCAAACAAGGTGAGATTTTTAAAAAAAATAGACTTAAGGAAATATCCATTAATCCTATCTGGAACAGCTGCCAAAGAAAAATTATTTTTTCCCATTATACTTAAACTAGTATCATAAAACATGGTTGGTCATTATCCATTTACACTGAATAAAGGAGTATCATTGTTATAATTACCATGCTTTGATATGATTATTTTATTTAAGAATAGATCTAATAAATAACCTAAATGAGTTACAAGTCTATTATTTTGCATTTTATTAAAACCCATAGGCTTATCCTTGTACTGTTTCAAGTGCTTATAAAATGGTTTCTTATTATTTGCACTGCATTTGTTATGCACATAATCCCATCTAGCTTGCCTCATACATCTCCTGTACCCATATCTCATACTCTCAGCTGTACGGATTTCCGCAGAATGTCCAGATTTTTTCCTCATATTTTTGGTCTGTTCCTCATAAAAATTGTGTTTTTCTGACAAATCACTATTATGATATAAGGATTAAAGTCACTAAATAATGACATGCATTTCAGTTTTAGATTTCATATCCTCCAGAAAATGCATGCTAATCAAAAACCTGCTATTCTAGCTACATTTTAAGCCTATAAGAGCAATATTTAAAATGTGTCCCTATTTTTGGGCCTTTGTCCCACCATTATGTTGGGCTTTGTCCAGATTTCTTGAACTAAGAGGATGAGAGATATGCTATCTCTTACCTATGTATACCTACCCATATTCCCCTCGTTGGGATGCGATTTAACCTTTTTTTCCCCAAAAATATTTGCTTTGTTTATTATATTTATCCAGTTGTCTATTCCACCAAGGAGATTTAGTAGTTATGGATCTAAATGGGACTAAAGGGACATGTTCTGCAACTAACTGACATATATAAGCATAAATTTGTTCCCATCCTGTATCTATTATCAGCTCGGCATACAACTGCCTTCCAATTCCAGTTCTTTGATTTTTCTTTCACGTTTATTATATCAGTTCTATAAAAAGAGCTTCTATGTATATCTGTCTTTTTATTTATGCACAAAGAAGGAGGCACATAAGTCCATGACCCACTATAATGGTCGGACCCCAATAGTCCTGGTTTGGCAGTGCTTTTTGTTTCATTTTTGTCTAATCTTGTCCCCAACTATATCAGTAAATTCTCATTTCTAGTACACTATAAGATGATCTGCACTTTGCATCAAAAGTTCTAAGTTGTAAGGAACCTTTACAATGTCCTATGCTGATCACCTCAAAACCCTGTCCCTTCACTTGGTATCACACAGGCTTCTGAGAGGTGATCTTTGCCTTGCATACAAGACATCCCCAGACACTGTTTTGATGAACTTTTGGCACATCTGCAAAACAAACAGCATCAGAACTACTAGATTAAAAGACCTAAATTTTGCTTGTGACACAAATAGGACATGTTGGAGAGACAGATATGTGTTTGCCTTTGGGGATTAGAGTTAGGAAGTAAGTAATGGATTGGTGAAAAATAGTGGTTCTCTGATTTGTTTGGTTTTGGTGAGGACTGACTTGATTGGTTGGTTCACGATCAGATTTGATATTGATGCAAACACCATAATATTGCAATTGTATGCATGTTAAATTATGTATTTGATATTTTTATTTAGGTTATTATGCTTTTAACTTCATATTACATTTTGTTTGTTTTTTAATCAATGTTTTGTAAGATGGTTTTACATTTATGTGAATGGGATTTTGTCATGTGACTTGAACAGTATTTAAATGTAGACACTTGAAGCAATTTTTTATCTGATGAAGACTCATTAGTGAGTTTGAGATGAAAACACATATCATTTTGTCAGTTAAGTCTTTCCTCAACCCTTTGGTTCTCATTCATCTTTTTCACAGTTTGTTCTTCCTCTAAGTTTGATCTACTTCAATGTTTGTCATCCTGAACCATGCAGTCCCCTCTCCCCAGGGCTATTCAGGTAATTGTGCTGATGTTGGTCACCAAGGAGACTGCAATGGAATGCGACTGCATGAGTAGGGGGCATTCATTAGGTTATTAGTACACAGGATGTGAAGCTGTCGTGGCTGTCCTTATCACATAAACAAAAACTTGCAAAAAACTACAAAATTCACCATGCCCAACTATTTAGTGTGGTTTTAAACAAAGTCAGCTCCTTTGAAAAATCTCCTGTGCTTTTTATATTTCCATTTTCTTTGTTAACTTAGTGCAGAGATGCCCTGTAAAGCCAGTGCTGTAGAAATATTATGTTCATTTGTAGCCGATGTATTTTGCAGTACCTGTCAATGTGAAAGGGCTGGTAGAAAGTAAATGGAAAGCACTGTTGTACAATCTTAAAGCTGTCAGCAGCAGCTTTTTTTTTTTTAAATACCTCCAGTAGTATAGCTGGAAGATGCAAGCAGGTCAGACCAGCCATGGTGGTACTTTTTAATAAAGGAGAAGCTGATGCCCCAGTTGTGGGCTGTGTTTTATTTTTTGGGGGAGGGGGGGCTGGTGCGGAAAGGCAAAAGTTAGGTGGTGCCGTGGTGGCTTTCCATTTGGCTGAGTTGCACACCATGATGCATGCAAGCAGCAGCCAGCCCTTTGACTGTTGAACAGGAGATTTTGAGCGGGCACCATGGAGTCGCACACAGTCGCATACCAAGTTTGTGGATGTGGGAAAAATAGCGGGAACCCGAGGAAGAAGAATATACCAAAAGCAAGGTACTTTAAGTGATTTATTTTAATAAACAGTATTTTAGCAGTGGATTCATCTTTTGTGGCAGTCTCTTTTATGTCTTTTACTGACTGGCTTAAATGAGAAAGGTAGAGAGGATGCATTAGGTTCATTAGTTTAAAGTGGTAAGTTATGGGCTAAGTACAAAGATTGATTGAAGGTAGTTGGGAAAACAGCTGTAGCTAGGTCGTAAGGAAGATCTAAGAGGTTATCTACAGAGGTGGTTAGCTGATGGTGTTCCAAAAAGCTGAAGGATTATTTTTGTTTCTGTTTTGCAAATGTATGTAGGAGTTTTGCTTGGCCTATAATATTGGTTGCTGCAATCTGTTTCTGAGTTTCCTGTATTTGGCTAACAGATGTTTGTTTTTTGTTGACTAGTGGGATCTCCATTTTAAATCCAGTTTAGAAAAGCCATGGAAGAGATCTATTTTTTAGTCTGACCTCTTCTAGCTGGTGCATATCTGTTGAGGATAGTTAATAGAATGTACTTAAATTGATTGATTACAAAATCTAAAGGAATAATATGTTAGAGAACTTGTCAATTAATAAATTCTAATTTAAGTACGGCAAGTTGATGTAGTAGTTTATTCCAGTTTCTAATGATTTCTCTTACATTAAATAGAGAGATTTGCTTTTCCATATGGTGTAAAATTAGGTTATGTTTATTAAGGCTGTTTATTAGTAATACACTACTAATAAAATTAAATGGATCTTAGTATCCATTCAGGAGTATCTGAGAATATGCTTTTGGATCAAGTCTTGCTAAGGTGACTAACTGTGAACTATGCTTTTATTACCCTTAAATGTGATGGTTGAAGTGTGTAATTTAATTAGACTGACACTGTTCTGCTTTGCCTAAGGGCTGGAGCATATATGAAAATAGTCTTTGGACTGTCCTGATTAACTCTGTTAAAAAGTAAATAAAAAAGTCATGCTGAGCTATGACAGCTAGTTAAAAACTCATTTAATGCAGCAAATAAAGATTTCATTTAACACTCTAAATTAATTATTAACTGTTGAGTTAAGCAGTGGTCCCTGATCACTATATCCCCGTACATTTAAATAAGTAGTTTTGCAATGTTTACTGTTCATTTTGAGGGCTGATGAATATGCATCTTTCCACTGGAAATTGTGATGCATGCGATGTGTGCATCTGTGTGTGTGTGTGTGTGTGTGTGTGTGTGTGTGTGTTAGTGAATGTGTAAATGGAAATTGCTGAAATGAGAATACTCCTAAATGATTATTAATTAGTGTGTGTGTGTGTGTGTGTGTGTGTGTGTGTGTGTGTGTGTGTGTGTGTGTGTGTGTGTGTGTGTGTCTGTGTGTGTCTGTGTCTGTGTTTGTGTCTTTGTGCCTGTTTGTGTTTCTATATGTGCTTTCTTTCAGGAATGGTTCAGTGTCTTAAACATGGGATAGGTTCAGGTTACAGCCCCCATGGCTGTCCCAGAACAGGATAAATTACACATAAGTAAGTGGGAAAAAGAATGAGTATATGAATGAATACATTTTGGATTGTCCTGCTTTCTTTTAATTTAAAGAAAAAAAACTCCATGTTTAGAATGTATCATGTTATATCATGGTAAACCAGTACTTGGTGTTGCATTCCAGATATGTGAGCACAACGGTTCCCAGGTTTGGGGAATATGCCTCTTCCATTGGGATTGTGCAATCTGAGAGTTAGTATATATAATTAATAGGGGGTGTGAAGAGTGCAGGAAGGCAAACCCTTGCAAAAAACAGTAGATTTCCTTTGAATGATCAGAGGTTGCACCTTGGAACATATGAGTTATAGTGTCTATCTTTTATTTTATTTTATTTTATTTTTACCTTTTGGACTCACTGTTTTTAGTGATGGTCTACTGAAGTTTAGACTACCTTCAGTAGGTCCATATATAATATACATATATACCTTTACAGTATTTCTATGACTATGATGTGTATTATGTTTTATTTTGTGTGTGTGTGTGTGGGGGGGGGGGGCTGGCAAACTCAAAGTCAGCCCCGGGTGTTACAAATTCTAACTATGCCGCTGGATACCTCACATTTTCTTTCTTTCTTCTTAATATCTGTATTGTATCTCTGAAATCTGATGGATAATAAAAATATAAACTTGTTTCATACCAGGAACTGTTTTTGTGGTATAACTACATTAGTTATATTACATAATACCAGTAGAAAGATGTTTTAACATATTAGCACAGTGAAACTTATGTTGAAAATCTTTTTTCAGCAGATAAAGTCATTCTGATTATATTTTTATTTAACATTTGTTGACTGGGAAAGTTCAACTAGGTTCCACAGATCCTGTTTTCAGCAGAGGCTCAGGGAGAAATGCTCCAGAAGCATGTCTTTAGAATGTGGGAGGAAACCCACGTGAACGCAGGGAGAACATGCAAACTCCACACAGAAGGCACCCCAGCCAAGAATAGAACCGGAGAACCTCTTGCTGTGAGGTACCAGCGTTAACTGCTGCACCAATGCGCCACCCAGATTAGTGACTTTCAAAACTGTGTTTTTTTTCTGATTTTATTCAGGCAATAGAAAGACACACATGCATAGATAACTAATGTCAAATACAAATTGTAAGAATGATGTAACATACTTTCTGCAGAAATTTCTGGCAACTAGATTATAAAATTTTGCCAAGTACCACATGACTTAAACTCTGAGGAAATACAGACAGACATTGTTCATTACCGTGGGAGGGTGGCCTAATGGTTAAGGTCTTTGCCGTACAAGCACAAAGTGCAGGGTTTGAGTCTCACAAGGGATAATTAGCTAAACTTAAAATGGCTCATAAGGGCAGTTAGCTTAGTACTAACCTATGAACCTACCCTCTCTGGCAAGCCTCAGTACCCGAGGTGCATAATTTTAAATGTCTTTTTTTTTTTTTTTTTTTTTTGATTTTATAGTTTTCTAGGGTGTTCTTGTAAAATATTTCTCATTTCAATTAGTGACCAGTTTACCTTGTTTCATTTTCATGCCCTGATCTAAAGAGGTACTCAACCCACTTATCCGTTAAGTATTTTGACAACATTAGTGAACATGACCAAATCACCTAGAGCCATATTTTACACTGTTGAGTGGCAAACCCTGCCATGGCACACAGTCTGTAAGTCACGTTCTCCTGTCTTGAGGATACTGTGCACCACAGTAGATGCCAAAAGCAGTTGGTCTGTACAACTCCTCCCCTTATACGGCACCATGTAGAGTCTGTGCTGCTGCTGCCCACAGCTCTCTTCATTGGTGAGTTTCAGATGGCATCACTTTGCATGTTTTTGGAAAACATGGGAGAAACCCCAGTGGGGCAGAGTGATAATGTACAAACTCCAAACAGGCATTGGTTAGAGGTTTACACTTAAAGAGCTAAAGCTGCTATCCATACAACTAAATAATTTCTGCACGTTTCAGCATATTTCTTCCAGTATTAAACAAGGAACATACATACTATCAAGAGTGAATTTAGTGTTAACCTGCTAAGGAATTACCTGCGCAGGTTCACCAGGGTCTACATTTATTGTCTTGGGAGGCCATTTCTCCCCAAACGAAACCAGTTTGAAAGGAACAGCTCACCTGTTAATAACACAGGTCACTAACATATCACTGCACATGTAATCAGTATTCAGCTTTTTGCACTATCAGTGCTGCCTCTAGTGTAGGAGTTAGGTTTATCTTGGGTACCTAAGAGGATCATGCTGTGGCCTTTAGCAAGAAAAATGTAAATCTGCAGTTACATATTTAATATTCCACCAAGTATGCATCACATATGGATCAGACCAAAAACAATGGCTGACTTGCACTTAAATGGATATCAGACAGATTTGTGCTAACTAACCTTTTTCTACCATCATCAAACATCAATGTTTGTCATCCTGGGCCATACAGTCCCCTCCCCCGGGGTATTCAGGTAATTGTGCTGGTATTGGTTACCAAGGAAACTACAACGGAGTGTGACTGCATAACTAGGGTGCATTCATCAGGTTATTAGTAAGCAGGATTTGAAGATGTCAAGGGTGTCCTTATCACATAAACAAAAACTTGCAAAAAACTACAGAGTTCACCATGCCCAGCTATTTAGTGTGGTTTTAAATAAAGTCAGCTCCTCTGAAAAGTCTCCTGTGCTTTTTATATTTCCATTTTCTTTAACTCAGTGCAGAGATGCCCCCTAAAGTTAGTGCTGAAAATATTATGTTCATTTGTAGCAGCTGTATTTTTCAGTATCTGTCAATGCGAAAGGGCTGGTTGAAAGTAGATGGAAAGCACTGTTGTACAATCTTAAAGCTGTCAGCAGCAGCTTCTGTTTTTTCTTTTTTTTTTTTTTAAATCATGCTTCACATTTCCTTTCTTTCTTCTTAATATCTATATTGTATATCTGAAATCAGATGGATAAGTAGTAAAATGTAAACTTGTTTCAAACCAGAAACTGTTTTTGTGGTATAAATACATTCATTATGTTACGTAATACCGGTAGAAACATTTTTTTAACGTGTTAGGACAGTGAAACTTTTGTTGAAACCCCCTTTTCAGCAAACACGGTCATTAAGACTAGTGACTTTCAAAGCTGTATTTTTTTTCTGCTTTCATTCAGGCACTAGGAAAACACACATGGATAGATAATTGGTGTTAAATACAAATTGTAATAATGATGCAACATACTTTCTGCAGAAATTGCTGGCATCTAGATTATAATATTCTGCCAAGTACCACACGACTTAAAGTCTGAAGAAATGCAGACAGACTTTTTTGTTTACCCTCTCTGGCAAGCCTCAGCACCTGAGTTGCATAATTTTAAATGTCTTTTTTTTTTTTTTTAATTTTATAGTTTTCTTTTGTGTTCTTGTAAAATATTTGTCATTTCAATTAGTGGCCAGTTTACCTTATCTCATTTTCATGCCCTGATTTAAAGAAGAACCAGATTCATGTCCAGGATGTCCCATCTGCATGTTGTTGCCAGGCTATGTACCTTCAGCAGCATGAGTGAGTTCTGTGGGCATGTGACTGATACGGTCACTTTCTCGCTCATTTTCTAGAGAGATGAGGTGCTTAATACTTGAACGTCTGCATATATATATATATATATATATATATATATATATAGATATGGGTTTACTGCTTTTGGTCGAATTACATTTGGTCGAAAATTATTTCAGGCAGCCCACTTCACCGAAAATGCATTTCACTGAAAACCCATTTAGGCAAATTCCATTTGGTCAAAAATGGAATATAGCCCCTCCCCCACTACAGTGTGACCCTGGATTGAGAATATAAAGTAAGGGGGTGTGTGGGGGGGCACAGCCTCCCACATTTGAGTATGTCGGAGGCATAGCCACCCACATAATTGCAATGTATGCACTATTATATACACGTGTATCCATTAAAAATACATTGAAACATATAACGTCAGTAAAAACTAGTTGTAAAATGTGGGGGGCTTTGCCCCACTCCTCTTACTTTATATTCTCACTCCAGGGTCACACTGCAGTGGGGCAGGGGCTATATTCCATTTCTGACCAAATGAGCTTTCAATCAAATGAGCTTTCAGTGAAGTGGGCTGCCTGAAATCATTTTCGACCAAATGTAATTCGACCAAAAGCAGTAGACCCATATATATATATATATATATATATATATATATATATATATGTCTGTGTGTGTGTGTGTGTGTGTGTGTATTTTTTTCTACATGGGGTTGGGGTATCGTGTTAACTGTCGCCAATTCTCTCGATTCAGTGCCACACTCCTGCCTTCTTCAACACTCATGCCTGACTGTCACTGATCTTCTTTCCCACAATCTATCCACCTCTTTCCTGGATGTTCTTGCTTCCTCTACCTTCTTCCTGTCTGTCCCAAATTTTCCTCACCAGATTGTCTTTTGCTTTTCTGCATGTGTCCAAACCACTGTAATCTGTCCTCTTTGATCTTTCTGCAACTGGAGCTACTTTGGCTTCTGCTCTTATGTCCTCATTTCTCCATCTGTCCCACAGTGTGGATCCTACCACACTTCTTAGGCACTTCATTTCCATCACCTCTAGCTTCTTCGACTGTTCTGCCTTTACTGCACATGGTTTCTATACCATACAGTAGCACTGGTCGCACCTTACTTTTCAGCTTCTGTGGCATTCTTCTGTTATAGACTACACCTGACACTCTATGCCAGTTGGCTGCAGTCCCTCTGATTCTAGCTTTGACCTCTTCATTCAGCATTCCCTTCTCCTCAAAACCCCTCCCAGATACTTGAAGCTATCCTGTTCCACTACCTTCCCTTCTATCTCTGTTTTCAACTTCTTATCCTTTTCCCAATTTGCTGCCATTACCACCGTCTTATCTGTGCTTAGTTTCATCCCATGTGCCTTCAGGTTTGCATTCCATTCTCCTATCCTTTGCTGAAGCTCTAGCACAGAGTCTGTCTGTAATGCCACATCATCTGCATAGGGCACCTTTGTTGATCTGTCCCCTCCAACCTGTTTGCTAATTTAGTCCATCACCAGTATGAACAGCAGTGGGGTCAGAGCTGAACCCTGGTGTACATCCACTCCCACTGGGAACCTCTCTGTGAGGCCGAACAGTGTTTGTACTGGGTCCTTGTACATAGCCTGCACTAATTCTACCAGTGTTTCTGGGACTTCAAACCATCACAGTACTGCCCAGATCAGCTTTCTTGGGACCTTGTCATATGCTTTGTCCAAGATCTGGAATGCCCAGTTGGACTGTCTCCATCTCTAGCTTCTTTTCAAGTATCTGTCTCACTGCAAACATTGGGTCAGATATGCTGCAACCTGATCTAAATCTGAATTGCTCATCTCCCATCTTACTTTTTATTACTCTGTACATCTGTTTATCACTCACCCTCTCCAGAACGTTCATGCAATCTGATAGGAGTTTGATGCCTCTGTACTGCCCACAGTCATGGACGTCCCCTTTGTTCATATACATGGGCATGAGTATGCTTATTCTCCAGTCATCTGGGATATGCCTTCCCCTCCACACTGCTATTATTACCCTCTGGAGCCATTTCTCCCCTATCTGACCCAGCATCTTTATAATATCTGCTGTGACCTCATCTGAGCCTGGTGCTTTCCCTGACTTTATTTTCTGTAGTGCTGTTCTTACTTCTTCTAGGGTGGGCTCCTCTTCTCTTGTAGGCTGTTTCAGGGGCAGTACAGCTTCTGTGGGGTTTTCGTCATTCAGAAGCTACTGGAACTACTCCTTCCATCTGCCTTTGATGTCCTGTGGACTGGTGAACAGGTTGTTGCTGGCATTCCGTATGAAGGGTGTCTAACTATCTTCTTTATCTTTCTGTTTTTGCCTTGCAATCTGATATAGTTTCCTTGTGCAACTTACTGAGTCACTTTCGAGAAGCTGGTAGAGTGCCTCCAATGCCCTATTCTTTGCTATCGCAATGTCTTTCTTAGCGAACTAGTAGTCCTTCCAGTCTTTTCTATCTCCCACACCTTCCTGCACTCCTTCTTTCTTTTGATGACTTGTGGACTTCTGATTCCACCACCAGCTTTCCTTATTTAGCTTATTTCCATACCTGGCTTGGCCACATATATCTTTTCTGTAGTCCTAACACATAATGTTTTTAGGTGCTGCCATTCTTGTTCAACTCCACCTATTTCCTCTTCTTCTTGGGGTGCTAGAGCCCCTGAGTAATTCCTTGGACTGTTGTACTTCCTCTCCAGTCAACTTCAAGGCCGTAGAGCCTTTTCTGACCACTGCTTGCAGCTGATTGTGGCAACTAGTGGTTGATGCGGGGGATGACTTTGCAATCATGGATTCTACCCAGTGCCTTTTCCATACTAGAAGGAAGTCTACCTGAGTTGCATGTTGGATACTTTTGTATATGATCTTGTGACTGTCTGTCTTTCTGAACCATGTATTGGCTACTATCAAGCCATTTTGCCAGACAGAAGCCTACAATGGCTTCTCCTTCTTTATTCCTGTGGACCCAGGCAGTCTTCATATCTTTTTCTGTCTGTCCCAATATGTGCATTCAAGTCACACATTATCAGCACCAATTCATGTTGTCCTGCTTTATCTAGTAGGTCCTGCAACTGCTGTGTGAATGCACTCTTTTCCTCACTATCACAACCCTGCCTCTCTCTCACCACAACTCCTACGCTATCTAACTTGTCCCCCCTCCTGAGTAGTAGAGTCTGTATCCCAAGCCAAGTGGATTTGCTGCATTGCCCTTCCATCTCATCTCTTGGCTACATATGATGTCCAGCCTCCATATCATCATGTCATCCACTTCTGAGCTGCATCCTGTCAGTGAACCTACATTAAGCATAGCGATTCTCAGTTCACGTTTGGCAGGTTGGTTTTACATCCAGCTTTCGCTCAACAGCGCTATCTCAGGTAACCAGGCTGGGCAGCATCAGCTAGCCAGCAGTTTATTGACCCAGGGCTGCTGGGCTTTATGGCAGGCACACACTGGACAATAAGGGCACATATACCCCTCATAATAGGGGCACATATACTCCTCCCACCATTAACAAAGGTTCCTCATTAGCAAGCGTCCCTAGCATAGGCCAGGTCCTCAACCCACTTATCACCGGTAACTACCCATGCCCATTTTGGCGACATTAGTCAACATGACCAAATTACCTAGAGCCATATTTTACACTGTTGAGTGGCTAGCCCTGCCACAGCACACAGTCTATGATCCATTTTCTCTTATCTTGAGGATACTGTGGACCACAGTAGATGCCCAAAGCAGTTGGTCTGTACAACTCTTCCCCCTAAAACTGTAAAGTCTGTGCTGCTGCTGCCCACAGCTCCAGTCATTGGTGAGTTTGAGATGGCAACACTCTGCATCTTTTTCAGACATGGATGACATCCCTCGGGGGCGCAGGGAGAATGTCCAAACTCCAAGCAGGCATTTGTCAGAGGTCAGGATCAAGCCTTGTAACTTGCGCATGGGAGACAAAAGCCTTAACCATTAAGCTGCTATCCATACAACCAAATAATTACTGTACTTTTCAGCTAATCTCTTTCAGTATTTAACAAGGAACATACATACTATCAAGGCAGAATTTCTAAGTGTTAACCTGTTAAGAAATTACCTGTGCACGTTCACCAGAGTCTGCATTTATTGTCTTGGAGGCAATTTCTCCCCAAATGAAACCAGTTTGAAAGGAACAGCTCACCAGTTAATAACACAGGTCACTAACATATCACTGCACATGTAATCAGTATTCAGCTTTTTGCACTATTAGTGCTGCCTCTAATGTAGGAATTAGGTTTATCTTGGGTGCCTAAGAGGACTGTGCTATGGCCTTCAGCAAGAAAAATGTGAATCTGCAGTTACATATTTAATATGCAACTGTGCATGCATCACGTATGGATCAGACCAAAAACAATGGGTGACTTGCACTTAAATGAATGTCAGACAGATTTCTGCTAACTAACCTCTTTCTGCCTGATCTACACCTATGTTTGTCATCCTGGGCCATACAGTCCCCTCCCGCAGGGTATTCAGGTAATTGTGCTAGTGTTGGTCACCAAGGAAACTACAACGGAGTGTGACTGCATAACTAGGGTGCATTCATCAGGTTATTAGTAAGCAGGATTTGAAGATGTCATGGGTGTCCTTATCACATAAACAAAAACTTGCAAAAAACTACAAAATTCACCATGCCCAACTATTTAGTGTGGTTTTAAATAATGTCAGCTCCTTTGTAAAGTCTCCTGTGCTTTTTATATTTTGATTTTCTTTGTTAACTCAGTGCAGAGATGCCCTGTAAAGCTAGTGCTGAAAATGTTCTGTTCATTTGTAGCAGCTGTATTTTTCAGTATCTGTCAATGCAGAAGGACTGGTTGAAAGCAGATGGAAAGCACTGTCGTACAATCTTAAAGCTGTCAGCAGCAACTTGTTATTTTTTTTTTTTTTTTAATGATACCTCACATTTTCTTTTCTTTCTTCTTAATATCTGTATTGTAGGTCTGAAATCTAATGGATAAATAAAATGTAAACTTGTTTCAAACCAGAAACTGTTTTTGTGGTATAACTATATTAATTATGTTATGTAATACCAGTAGAAACATTTTTTAACGTGTTAGCACAGTGAAACATGTTGAAAACCCCTTTTCAGCAAACATGGTCATTAAAATTATTGTCGTTCAAAACTGGGTTTTTTTTCTGCTTTTATTCAGGCACTAGGAAAACACACATGGATGGATAGATAACCAATGTCAAATACAAATTGTAAGAATGATGCGACATACTTTCTGCAAAAGTTGCTGGCATCCAGATTATAATATTCTGCCAAGCACCACATGACTTAAAGTCTGAAGAAATGCTGACAGACTTTTTTGTTTACCCTCTCTGGCAAGCCTCACTATCTGAGGTGCATAATTTTATTTTATTTTTTTTTAACTTTATAGTTTTCTAATGTGTTCTTGTAAAATATTTGTCATTTCAATTAGTGGCCAGTTTACCTTATCTCATTTTCATGCCCTGATCTAAAGAAGAACCAGATTCATGTCCAGGATGTCCCGTCTGCATGTTGCTTCCAGGCTATGCACCTTCAGCAGCATGGGAGAGTTCTGTGGGCATGTGACTGATACGGCCACTTTCTCGCTCATTTTCTTGAGAGATGAGGTGCTTAATACTTCAGCCTCTACCTATATATATATATATATTTTTTTTTTTTTTTTCACACTTATACAACACTAAAGCTGCTATCCATACAAGCAAATAATTTCTACACTTTTCAGCTCATCTCTCCCTGTATTAAACAAGGAACATATACACACCCACCTATGCAGAGGACCTCAATAAAAACGTAGCTAAACAGCAGAGACTTTCAAAGCACACTCACAAACATTCCACACACAACTCCAAACAAATCACACATAGCAGACAACACCCCAGTGTCTCATAAACACAGTCTATAAGGCATAACAATATATCAAACATACTAGTCATTAGCGACTCATTTGTGAGACACACTGATGTCCCCCTCACCAGGCTCGACAAGGAGAAGGTCACACTTAGTTGTCTGTCTGCTGCTAGAATCCATCACATCAGGCATGCACTTAAGTCTCTCCACAACAGGTACAAGTATGACTCTGTCATTGGCCATGTTGGTGTGAATGACTTGAGACATACCTCCCTGGACTATATGAAGAGAGACATGATTGAGTTCTCAGAGTATTTGTCCCAGGCAGGTATGACCCTAGACCTAACCAGCATCCTACCTCACCAAGAATGATAGCACAATACCAACAAAAATAATTGATTTCAACAATTGGCTTAGTTTCTGGTGTCATTCCAAGGGAATCTAGTATCTTCCTGGGATAAAATGGTTGACAGGCCTCGATGCTTTGCCAGAGATAGCCTCCACCTGTCACCCCTGAGATTCCGGATCCTCGCCAAGGCTCTTGCTTCCCACATTGTGCCTTTTTTAGATAATGTCCCAAAGACAAATCTTCCAACATAAAAGATCTGTCAAAAAGCAAATTGAAGGTCATGCTGTTTAATGCTAGGAGCCTTAACCTGAAAATGCATTAACTGAAGGCTCTCCTCACACTGGAAGATGCCAAAATCTGTGCAGTCATGGAAACTTGGTTCAGGGCTGAGGAGAGTACCCCTGTCTTACCAGGCTATATTTCATTCCACACATTCCGACCTCAAAATGAGTGTGGGAAGACTAAGGGTGGTGGAGTCTCTATCTTCATTAAGGACAGGCGCACCTTCAGAATGGTTTGCCACCATGATGCACTGGAACTACTACAGGTGCACCTGGCAGTTGGCAAGACACCCATCCAAGTTGTAGCCAGCTATAGACCCCCCCCCTCCATAACTCAGGACATCCACTCCTCCTTCCTGGACCTACTTGAGTCTATCAAGGTACCCCCCCCCCCTTTGTTAACTTCATCCACCCCAAAATAGACTGGGTGAACTATTCCTGCACTAATGCACTTCCCAATGATTCCTTGACTTCATCAGTTTTAACACACTAGACCAGCTCATCTCATCCCCCATAAGGGGAGATAACATTCTGGACTTGGTTCTCACCAACATGGGCGACTGCTGCATCACTCCCATAGTATGTTCTCCCCTGGAGAGATGAGATCATTTGTCTGTCTCATTCAAAGTTTCTATCCCACCCAACCCCCCCCCCCCAGATGTAATCAGGATAAAAAACTTCTCAAAAGCTGACTACAACCTGCTAAGGGAGGGTATCAGGAGCTTCACACCACTGCCCCCCTCAGAAGATGCAGTCAACTATGCTGAACAGTGCACCAAAGCAGTATACAAGCACCTGTACAACTACATGGACTCAGCCATACCCAACAGAACTAAAACCTGCTCCTCAAGGAAACACAAACCTGTCTTGTGGACATCTTCTATCAACAGGCTTTACAACAAAAGGAAGAAACTGTCGTCCAAGGGTAAAAAGGAACAAATTCCAAATTGGAAAAACTCCCTCCTTAGTCTCAACAAGCAAATTAGATCACTATTGATAACCTCCAAAGCCAATTAAATTGAAACTAGCCTCCAAAACAAAGGGAAACCACAAAGCCTTCTTCAGTTATGTCAGGAACCTCCATGACAAAGCCCAGGTTTATTCCAAATTAGAACTTAATGTTATCACTTACACTGATTGTTGACTTAGCCAATCTGCTAGCAAATAGGTTCAGTGCAACCCTTCACCCCCTGTCCCCCCCAAAGGTACATTCAACATCCCCGATACCTGTCCCGCACCTCACATCTCCATATATCAAGTGTTAAAGGCCCTATCCAAGGCAAAGAACACAGCTTCCATGGGACCTGATAGTATCTCAGGCTGTATTCTGCACCATCTCCAGCAAGAACTAGCTTTGTCTTTGAGCACGCTATTCAACCATGGCCTAAGTACAGGCTACATTCCAGCAGAGTGAAGAACTGCCATTGTCATCCCTTTGCACAAAGGTGGTGCTATTACTGACCCTGGAAACTATTGCCCCATTAGCTTGACAAGTCTGATCTTTAAAGCCATGGGTGCATTATTATGGATATTGTAAACAAGGACATAGGCAATTTCCAAGCACTTGTTCCCACTCAGGGTGGATTCATCAAGGCCAGAGCTTGCCTGTTGAACCTGGTTGACTTCCTTGAGACTATCACCAAGGCCCTGAATGATGGAAGGTATACTGTGCATACAGTTTACTTTAACTTGGCTGAGGCCTTTGACACAATCCCCCACTCGGACATCATCAAAAAGCTAGCACATCTTGGTGTAAATCCCTATCTCATCAGGTTGGTGGCCAACTGGCACACAGCTAGGACCCACAAGATCAAAATAGGTGTCTCCACCACCAACAGCAGACCTGCCACTAGAGGTGTTCCCCAGGGATCTGTCCTGTGACCCCTACTGTTTGGCATCTACTTCTCAGAGGTCCAGGCAAAGAGAAAAGGCCTACGGCTGACCAAATTTGTGGATGACTCTAAGTTGGGTGCTGTCATCGACCCCCAAATGATGCTAACATACTGTAAGAGGGTCTCACAGCAACAAATGACTGCTGCCAAAGTCATGACCTTAAGTTAAATGCAAAACAAAGGTTTTATCATACCATTCAGCAAAAACATGGACACTATTGATTACCACATCAACAGCATCCCCCTAAGTGCTCAACCTGTGGTGAGAGACCTGGGTACTCTGGTTGACAACAATTTCACATTTGACCATCATCTAGCGGCAGTGGTCAGAAAAGCCTTTTACTTGGTGCATCTCATAAGTAAAGGGATTGCATCCAGAAAAAAGGAGGTTATTACCTTACTGTACCCTCTCTCATTATGCCAATAATTGAGTATAACGCTCAGTTTGGTAGGTACCTTGTCAAACATTTGCACCAACTTGAAAGGCCACAGAAATACCTCACAAGGAGAGTCCATGGCCTCCAACACCTTTCCTATGCAGACAAACTCAAATCATTAGCACTCTACTCGGTATCGTATAGATTGTTCAGAGGTGATCTGTGTTGCGCCTATAATGTAATCTTGGACCCCGCCCTACTAGAAATGCTCCAAATCTGTAAGTCTAACTCCTCATGCATTACCGACTTGAAAGGCCCAAATCTAATATGCAACATCAACAAATCTTGCTGGAGAGACAGGTTTGTCTCCCAGAGGCTGCCCCGTCAGTGGATTAGACTTCCCATACATGTCAAACAGAGTACCTCGCTGATCCTTTTTAAGTGCAACCTTGATGAGAGGGTGGGAAACCACAAATTTGTCCCAGGGGTTCCACCTGTGTGCCTCATTGCCAGAGGTGATAGGTGCTGACTGAGGTTAGGTGCTGACTGAGGTTTCTTTTTTCAGGATAAACTCTTGGCTAGGCTCGTAAGTTCTCCAGGGCTATTAGCCTATGATCCTATCAAGGCAGAATTTCTAAGTTTTAACCTTTTAAGAAATTACCTGTGCATAATCACCTGCACATGTTCACCGTTGCTTGCGTTTATTGTCTTGGAAGCCATTCCTCACCAAATGAAACCAGTTTGAAAGGAATAGCTCACCTGTTAATAGCATAGGTCAATAACACATTACTGCACATGTAATCGGTATTATTACCATCAAAGAAGCAACATTTAAAATAGGTACTGTGACTGCCATTAGTGACTTGGAACTGTACTGTGGTGAGTATTTTTGTTGCAGAGTATGAAGGCTGATGCATCAGAAGTGGTATGTAGTACCTCACAGCTAGTAAACTGGAGGGATCATGAACAAAATGTTTGTGTGTATTTATTTGCCTGTTTATGCATTTGTTCACTGGCAGTGTCCAATGGGAAGTTCTGTTTTCAGTAGAAGTACCAGAAAGAAAGGCATCCTAAACATAATACAAAATTTTTTTTTATTTATTTACAGTTTGTTTATAGGCTAAGAACATGGATTCATATGGATCAAAATAAACAAGAAATATCTGCAGAAAAATATATAGTGTACAGTAATTTACACATGAGTAGCATACCTTTCAACTGTCCAGATTTTTGCAAAATGCCTATATTTTTGCCTCAAATTTTGGCATGTCTTCATAAAATGTGTGGCTTTGTGGCAAATAACTGAGGATTAACGTCAGTAAATAATGACATACATTTGAGTTTCAGACTACAAGTCCCTCAGAAAATGCATGCTGTCAAAAATCTCTAGCAATTCTAGTAATTCTTAAGTTTATAGGAGCAATCATTAAAATGTTTCTCTCTATTTTTGGACCTTTGTCCCTCCATTATTTTAGGCTTTGTCCAGAGTTCTTGTGCTAAGATGTTGAGATGTATGATCAATACTATAAAGAGAAGTATCTGACAGAGTGTATACATAAAGTAATCACATGGTACAGTCATCTGACATGGTGCATACATAAAGTAATCACATGGCACAGTCATCTGACACAGTCCATACATAAAGTAATCACATAATACAGTCAGGTAAAGACTGATCATTATTAAATGTTGTACTGAAAAGTGTATACTGCTTGCAAAGTATTGTGACTATTCCAGTACTAGAGGGAAAACAGTGACATTATTACAGTGTAATTATAGAATACCGTGGAGTATATAGAGAATGTAATGCAGTGTTACTGGCAGGTACAAAGTTACTGATGTACTATATGGCTGGTATATTGTGCAGTAATAAATTATACACCATTACTATATAGTACAGTGGAATACAGCAGGGAGCACAGTGTGTATAGTGCAGCATTCCAGCATATGCATTCACTAGGGAGCAGTATGACTGATGCAGGGTCTATATTAGAACATCGAAGTTTCAAAACTTTGAATATTCTAATATTGACCCCTATTCAGCGAAAGCTGAAAATATCGAAGCAACAGAAAACCACATTTTTTCCTAGGGAAAGATTTAGGTTGCCTGTTTCTGTTACTATGGTATTCTCAGCACTGTGGTGGAAAGTTACGGGTCGGGTTCAGGTAAGTGTGCGATTGAGTGCAGGTTAGTTTAGTTAGGGTTAGGGTGCAGGTTAGGTATGTGTGCGATTGTGTGGACGTGAGGGTTAGGGCGCGGGTTACGTATGTGTGCGATTGTGTGGACGTGAGGGTTAGGGCGGGTTAGGTGAGTTAGGGTTAGGGCATGGGTGAGGTGAGTGTGTGACAGTGACAGACCTTAGGATTAGGGTTTGGGTTAACGTAATTGGATAGTTAGTGGTGTGTGTATAGTTTAGTGTAGGGTTAGGTGTAAGATTTTAGGTGTATGTGTGTGGATTGCTGTTTATTTGGTGTGCTTGTGTTATATGTATGTGTTTTGGAACAGAAAATTTTTTCCCTAGGAAAAAATTTGCTGTTCTGTATGTTCAATGCTTTCAGCTTTCGCTGAATAGGGGTCGATATTAGAACATTCGAAGTTTTGAATCTTTGATGTTCTAATATAGATCCCTGATGCAGTAATAGATAGTACACAGTGGCTATGATGCAGCAAAATTGCCATAGGCAATATATAGTGTGAAGAGTGAAGGCAGTGTCTTACCTATAATAATTTAAAACACCATAATATGTTTGATTTTTCTAAAGTGAAAAACATACCACAACTTAAAACTACTAAAAAAGACATAAAAAGCTTTTTTTCCTGTCAAGGGTAAAAGGCACCCATACATTTCCCACATATCATTCATTACTGATACCAAATCAATTTTAGAATACAGCAGTTGGGGTGGTAGAACCCCCCCCCTCTACAGAACACCATGGTCTCCCAACACAATAAAAGTCAATACAGTTTCAACCAACTCTTAGAGAAACCTGGCAAAAAGCCATGCAATAAAAGTGCACACATTTAACTCATTCCAGCTGAGTGCGCCTCCAGGCATTTCTGCAGTTACCTCCTACTGCACCTCTTGGCATCGAATGCTGCTTGTTCATATTTGTATTACTAATTCTAAAACCATGCTACATATAAGGTATCACAAAAGGAAATCTTGTCAGTCCAGCTATCTAGAATTTTGTAAATAATTATGCCATGTGCCAATAGTAATATGATTTATATAGACATATAACAAAAGGAAATACTGCCAGCCCAAGTATTTGGAATTTTGTAAGTGGCCGTGTGTCATTTTTGAATATCAACATGATCCATATGCCTGTGTGATAAATGTATTACAACTATATGTCAGATTGTACAGATGTGTGCTGAAGAGAAATTTTTATACACTATTGTTACTCTTTAACAGGGGAGAATGAAACACAGGAGATTAACTTGCAAAACTTCAGAAGAATGGTTGAGGTTACGTTACTTTATAGCTGGGCCATAAACAAAAGATATTATCTCTCAGTTTTGGTGCGGTAACAGACACAATGTCTAGAACTAGAAGTTTTTTGTATTGTCTTTACATGTGGAGGAATGTAAATTATTTTACAGTTTCCACCATTTGACAAAAGATCTAAGAAGGCCTTTGTTTATCTGTTTTCACAGGGGAGATGCTAAATGCTGGCAGTTTCTATCAATGAGGGTTTTCACCTGGGATAGTCAGATGACAAGAGTGATGTCATCCTGCAAGTATCCCAGAAGCAATATTTGAGATATTAATTTAAGAATTCTCTGAGAGAGACACAGTGCATTTTGTTTTTTAATTATTAAATATTTCCTGTGATTTTGAACTCTGGAGTTACTGTGATGATTTACTGAGCATTTTCTTGTTTTTTTATTATTTATTATTAACTATATTTAAACTTATCTTTGTGGCTGATATTTGTGAGACATGTTTAAGCTCTTAAAGTACCGGCATATCTATTTGGTGACACTGTGCAGGCCACTCCTAATAGCCTTGCTCTTGGTCAAACTACCATTTAGATTAATAGTAACATTACACAGTAGGATTGGCCATCCTTTGCTAAGGGCCTTAAAGTAGCTGATAAGTAGTGGCTAGTGGTGGTGAAAACTACCTTATAGTCTGGGCAGAAGGGGGCATAGCTAGTAAACCTGTGCCAGCCTTTCCCAGGGTGTGTGTGTGTGTGTGTGTGTGTGTGTGTGTGTGTGTGTGTGTGTGTGTGTGTGTGTGTGTGTGTATGTGTGTGTGTGTGTGTGTGTGTGTGTGTGTGTGTGTGTGTGTGTGTGTGTGTGTGTGTGTGTATAAATCAAACCTCAAAGTGTGCATGTGTGTCAGCTACTTGGGCAGGGAGACAAAGCATTGGTTGGACAGAGAGGGTGCTGGAGGTCTTAGTTTGGCCACTCAGCTGAGATCTGAACCCTATAGCTGTGGCAGTGGGGAGTCTTACTGGAGATCTGGAGAAAGAGGGAGAATCCAGCTCCAGACTGACTGTGGTCTCTGTGTGCTCTTAAGGAAAATTACACTTTACTGTGGGTGTACTTGTCATCCTCCTAGAGTGTACATTCCCCACTGTAGCCAGTTGTGAGGATTAAGGCTCCTTGATTACTGGGCCAGTGCCTGGGCATCACACAAGGTATTAGAATATTTTGGTTTACTATCACTTGTGTGAACGACAAGCTGTCAGCACATATGCTGCCAAAAATCAGATTGTCATTTGCACAATGTCAAGTGGATGGGTTTGTCGAACATACTTATGCAAATGCAGTAAGTCCCCCTGCAAAAACGTGATATGCCGTATATGAGTCTGATTTACATCAACTCCTATATGGATATCATGTTATGTTTTTAGTGACAATGTCGACTCAAATGTGTAGATCATTTGGGTCGACATTGTGTAGGAGTTGAGATTCCGGATTCAGTATTTTTTTTTCGGTACTGTCAATGGCAAATGTTTTGCCTTTTACAGAATTGATAATAAACCAAATATTTTATCTTGAAGCATATATGATGGCAAACACAATTGCACTGATATTTGACCTTTGCATGCTGTTTATTTGTTTTGTAATAATTTTCATATTTCTCTAAATATCAACATTCAGGTAACACAGACAGAACTGCATAACCTCATATGAAAGCTCACAGCTATATGAAGAAAATCCTGCTGACAGTATGTGTCTTGCTTGAATAATTATTGAGTTATCATAATCTGTTTATACAACATTACAAAATTAATATTCATTGCCTTTATTTTGGCTTATAAAATCCAGTTTAAAGTATTGAACTGAATGAATGCCACCAATGTAAAGATTAATTTATCATGAATATTTTGCCATTTATAGTTTTCTTTTAACACCTAAGGTTCCAGAGATAAGAATATTTGTTTGAATGGTAAGGTGATCACTTCATATTTTAATGGCTCAAGCCACACCCACTGGAAGTTAAAGGTGTACATTCAAAAGAGCTGCACTGGAGATAATGAGTTAAGTGTTTGATGGCAGAAACTTCTTAATGAACGGTACAATATTATGGGTGTACAGTGATTGAAGTACATTATGGCTACTATATCAGTGGAGGGTGCTCAGTGAATTCAGTTTGATATGATTAGAACAGTCCGGTCTGCTGCACAGTCACTGCAGTAGTGTATTATTGGTATAGTATTAGAGTATATATTAACTATGATTGGTGCAGTGTAAGTAGTACAGTATAGGTGGTTATAACAGTGAATACAATGCAGTGTGATTGGTAATGTCCTGGGTGCACAGTGATTAAATGTAATGTGACTGGTAAAGTACTGGGTAGTGCCCAGTGGCTGTAGTACAATATGAGTAGTTCAGTAGTAGCACACTGTAACTAATGCAGTGCAATATTACAGGGTCACTATTTCTGTAGTGCAGCATGAAAGGCATGGTATTGGATGGCATTCATGACTGTAGTAAAGTATGACTGGCACAGTATTCAGGGTCTGCGGTGACTGTACCGCAGTATTATCTACATTTTACATAATGGTAATACAGTACAGTTGGTACAGTCACTGTAATATGATTTGCATAGAATTCTTGAATGTACAATGACTGTAGCACAGAATAATTACTACTGTAGTAGACTGTGCATAGAAATTACTGCAGTATGATTGCTACAGTACTGTAGAGCACAGTATACTTCACAGGAGAACACATAATGACTACAGTACAATACAATACAATACAATACAATATGACTGGTACAATATTCAAGGTGCACAACATGTTTGCAGGGTACAGTATGACAGTCAGACAGTATAACTGGTACAGTACTGCTGGGCCCAAAGACACTGTACTGCAGAATGCTTTATACAGAATCAGGGAAAACACAGTGGCTCTAGTTCAGTATGTTTGTCACAGTATTAGATGCTGCACATTGTAGTGGGGTATGATTAGTACAGCATAGCAAGGTGCACTGTGGCTGTGGTGTAGCATAATTAGTACAATATTGAAGGGTATGTGATTACATTTAGTACAAACGTGCAGCAAAATGTTGCAGTACCAATGGGTGTATAGTGTCTTGTATAATATGGCTGCTACAGTATTGGAAGGTGCACACGAATACGCCATATGACTGCTTTTGTACAGGAGTGTGTATGACTGGTACAATAGTACTAAAATGTGCATAGTCTGTTGTATAATATGGCAGTTACAATATTGCTGGATGAACACTTATATGTGATCATATGACTGTTGGAGTGTGCATTCCTATACAGTATGCCTGGTGCATTCCTTTACAGAATGGCTGATGCATTTCTGTACAGTATGGCTGTTGTTTTTCTGTACAGTATGACTGGTGCTTTACTGTACAGTATGACAGTATAACTGGTGCATTCCTGTACATTATGGCTGGTGATTTTCTGTACAGTATGATTGGTGCTTTCCCGTTCAGTATGACAGTATGGCTGGTGCATTCTTGTACAGTATGACAGTATGTCTGGTGTGTTCCTGTATGGTATGGCTGGTGCATTCCTGTACAGTATGGCTGGTGCTTTCCTGTACATCATGGCTGGTGCATTCCTGTACAGTATGACAGTATGACTAGTGCTTTATTGTACAGTATGAGTGGTGTTTTCCTGCACATTATGGTTGATGCATTCCAGTACAGTATGACAACATGGCCGGTGCATTCCTGTACAGTATGACAGGACGACTGGTACATTCCTGTACAGTATGAAAGCATGACTGGTGCTTTCTTGTACATTATGATGGGTGCTTTCCTGTACAGTATGGCTGGTACATTCCTGTACTATATGGCTGGTGCATTCCTTTACTATATGACTGGTGCATTCCTGTAAATTATGACAGCATGACTGGTGCATTCCTGTATAATATGACAGTATGGCTGGTGCATTCCTGTACAGTATGGGTGGTGCATTCCTGTATTGTACGACTTGTGCTTTTCTGTACAGTATGTCTGATGCATTCCTATACAGTATGATGGTATGACTGGTCCATTCCTGTACTGTATAGCTGGTGCATTCATTTACAGTATGACTGGTGCATTCTTGTACAGTATGGTTGTTGCATTCCTGTAGTGTATGGCTGGTGCATTCCTGTACTGTATGGCTGCAGCATTCATGTACAGTATGACTGGTGCATTCTTGTACAGTATGGCTGGTGCATTCCTGTAGTATATGGCTGATGCATTCCTGTAGTGTATGGCTGGTACATTCCTATACTGTATGGCTGGTGCATTCATGTACAGTATGACTGGTGCAGTCTTGTACAGTATGGTTGGTGCATTCCTGTACTGTATGACAGGTGCAGTTGTGCAGGGCACACCAAGACTGTAGTGCAGTATAAATGGTGAGGCACTCACAGATGCATAGTGATTCTGGTTCAATATGACTGATAAAATAACAGGCTGTTCACAGTATGGATGATAAAGTATAGGAGGGTACACAGTGACATGTAAGATAATATGACTGAGACAGTAAGCTTCACCTGCATCTCATTGAGTTGGAAATTATCTGAAAGTTAATTTCAACAAATACAACACATCAAACATTCAGCCTAATTAGACATTCTTAAAAAGCTGCATTACTGCACCAGAGTCATAACTTAGGCAGGGCAAAGGGGGTGGCTGCCAGGGTGCAAGATGTTAGGTAGTGTAGTTATCAGTTGCCAATGGGGTACAAGCATAGTACAAGCATTCTTTTAAAAAGTTGGGGTGATACTGATTTATGCGCCCACTGTTTGAGTTGTGGGGGGCATAACCTACTTATGGGTTAGATCTGTACTGCATATGTGGGAGACGTCAAACTATCACATACTCCTTACATATATATACACACACACACACACACACACACACACACACACACACACACACACACACACACACACACACACACCAACTTCATGGTTGCACAATTACAGAGAAAAGAGTGATTTATTAAAAACAGAATTATTCCATATGCACACATATAATACCACACTGGCATTTTTTCATTAAGAACAGTGTGATCAGGGAGTTCAACACTCAGAAGATGAACTCAGCCAGGAGGAACCTTGTCTGCTTTATTTTAATACTAGTAAGAAAACTGCAGAAGGAGTAATACAGCATTGTTGAATACATTTTGCTTTTAGTACAATATGAGTCACCTCACAAAACGCTATGACCGATTCAGTACTGGATCCTGCACGTGATTTTTGTATAGTATGATTGTAATACACTGGAGGTTGTAGTGTGCCTGTAGTGAAGTATAGCAAGGACAGTACTGGAAGGTGAACAGTGAGTGAAATACACTATGACAGGCATAGTATTGTAGATGCACTTTAACTTTCATTCAGTGTAACTAGAACTTTCTAGGAAGACATCAAATTGTAGTGTCACAGGGCAGTACTGGCAGATTGCCAGTGACTGCAGTAAAGCATGCTTTGTCCAGTTCAGATGGTGCTCACTAAGTGTTGCATAGAGATGAGGATGTGTAATGACTATACAGCAATATGACTGGCACAGTATTGCTAGATTATATTACAGAATGTTTGCTACAATATAAGGGTGTAGAGCAACAGCAGTGATGTATGATCGGTACCATGACTTAAGGTTCTCAGTGATTATGGGACAGTATTGCACCACACTTAGTGACTACACCACAGTATGAGTCATATAGTACTGCAGGTACACAGTGACTGAAGTACAGTGTCGCACCACTCTTAGTGACTACACTGCAGTATGAGTGGTACATTGTTGCAGGTACACAGTGACTGAGGTATGGTATAGTGCTGTGCTAAGTGACTACACTGCAGTACGAGGGGTACAGCACTGCAGGTACACACAGACTGAAGTAAAGTATAGCACAATGGTTAATGACTACACTGCAGTATGAATGGTACAGTACTGCAGGTACACAGAGACTGAGGTACAGTATAGAGCCACACTTAGTGACTACACTGCAGTATGAATGCATATGAATATAGAGACACAGCCAGCTTCACTGCTTTCATCTAGTGAGGAAGGCATGAATACATGGTAGACATTGAAACCTTATTCTGACGGGATGCTTTCAATAGTCTTGAACCAGGTCTCCATGACAATGTATATATCGATGCTTTCCAGGGTAAGGAGTGCATGTGTAGGAAGCAGAGATTTTTGTTAGGGCTCGTAGCATTGAGCAGCAATACATTTGTTATCTCAATTGTGTTCTGTTATGATGAAAACTTTAAAAGACTGACATTGCCTAAAAAAGGAACTATGGGGGTGGGTTAGGTCTTTGCTAATATAAGAAATTATTGGAGGGGAGAAGTGCAGACCATCCTTGTCAAAGCAGGTATGACTGTTTATCATCTCCTTCTAGGCTACTATATATTGGACCCCTTTGAACAACACCAGAAACTAAGCCAATTGTTGAAAACAATGATCTTTTATTTTTTGCCAGTAATCTTTTGTTGGTATTGCAGCACCATTATCTTGAATCTTAAAATGCTTCTCAAGGCTAGGTTCATATCTGCCTTGGGCACATATTCTGGGAGTTCCATTGTGTCTCTTCATGTAGTCCAGAGAGGTACATCTTAAGTAAATTCTATCCACATGCACGATAACTGTGTCATATGTGTACTTGTGTTGCAAGGATTTAAGTGTATGCATGATGTCAGCCAACTGATTGCGACCCACTCTTTATGCAGCCCGGTGAGTGGTGCATCAGTATCTCTCACTATGGTGTTATTCATATTGTATTATACACATGTTGGCCTTTTGAGCTTTGACTTGAGACAATATGACTCTTTGATGTATGTTTAATTTTGGGTGCTGCCTGTGATGTGTGTTTGTGAGGTTACTTTTGACACTTGTTTCTTTTGTTACATTTAGGAGACCTTTGTGATTTAGGTGGGTTACTTTTAAAAGCCTTATATCCACGGTGGTAATGCTGCGGTAGCGTTGTCGCCTCACAGCAAGACGCAGCAAGACGTTGTCCCGTTCGATTCTCAGCTAGAGCGTCTTCTGTGGAGACATGCGTGAATGGGCGTACCTTTGTTGAAGGTTGTGCGTTAGGGCCGGCAACTCAGCACGTAAAAATCAACTGCCAATCATTAGCGGACCAGAGTTCCGCTGTGGCGACCCCTAACTGGGAAAAGCCGAAAGACACAACAACAACTTTTAAAAGCCTTATCCTGGGATTCAAAGATGGCTGCCATTCTGTAAACACTGCTAGACTACATCTCTTCAAAATCTCAGAAGAAAACTTGACCCAGAGATTATATCATAGCTTGTTTGCCAACAATTATTAGAGAAAACAACTCTATCCTTGATCTAGAATCAGAGAAGAAGTGAATAAAACTGGAAAAATATCAAATCTTGCAGGATTACAACTGATTAGCTGAAACTGAAGTGACTCTCAAACAAAGGAACTGTGTGCTCAGAAAGTCCTGCTCAGTCATACTGAAAAAAATACAATCTTACACTGCTATATTATGTCGAAAGAGGACAAAAATATGGATATAACAACTACAAAAACTAAACTTTCTGAATTGTCATCACCTGAGAAAGACTTACCTCGAAAAGACAAAAGATTGTAAAACAACAAGAGCCTTTAAAGACTGGGAATAAATCTAAACCGGAACAACTGGCAAACATGGAAGACATTAAAACTGCATTATTTCCTATACAAGAAGCTATAAAAGACTTGGCTAACCAAGTTCAAACCTTTGGAGCTTCCTGCAGTCAAATACTAGAAGGAATGGATAAATTCGAAGCAAAAATCTTAGAAAATGAAGACAAAATAGTTTTGCTTGCTAAGAAAACAGATTCACATGAAACAGATATCCAATCTATGCAAGCTAAAATAATTGACTTGGAGGCAAGTTCCAGAAGAAATAATATTATCCTCAGGGGAATACCAGAAAATATACAATACAATGAACTAATTCCAGCTATTATACAAATTCTTACAAATCTACTTGGTGACACTGAAGCTGCAAAACAAATAACAATAGAAAGAGCCCATAGAGCCCTGAGAGAATCCTATACTTCTAATGTACCAAGACCTGTTTACGCAAAAATCCTAAATTTCCAAGATGTTAATAAAATAATATTAACTGCAAAGAAAAATGGAGGCTCGATTATCTGGAATAATAACAGAATTTCTCTGGCTCAAGACTTGTCCATACAAATCAGACAAGCCAGACAATCACTTTCTCCTTATTGCAAGTTTCTAATAGATAAACAGATAAAATTTCAGATGAAATACCCTAATGCACTGTCATTTTCTGTCGAGGGATCGAAATATGTGGTTACCAACAAAAAAGAAGCTATGTCTACCTTTATGAAACTGTTTAAAACCTTACCTGCTTCTGAGGGCTTGTCTTAACTTCTGATGCGACTAGCACATTGTATGAAGTCGGATTTACATTCTACTGCTATGCCTGGTCTAAGTTATACAGTATCTGGTGTCCTGTGCATGTTAGGCCAGTTTTCAGGTCAGTTGTGATCCAAATTTGGGCTTTGTGGTTCGCAGAAGCCCTTCCGAAAATTTATAGCCCATGATTCGTCCATCTTGATCTCGAGGATAGCCGAAGTGACTTCTCTTGACTACCAGGGGCTGAGAATCGCTGTGGCATATCCGGAAGTCCGTTTGCGAAATCAGTCCTCCTTCGCAAAGCCTGTAATCTGCTAATGGACTCGTAAACCAGATGGAATACCTGCTAAGACATTACTAAGTCTAAGTAAATGCAGACAATGTCACAAACACTGAATTCACATATTAGAGAAATGTAAACACACCTAATACTCTTCTATAAACGGGATAGCTTAACTAACCTGAGTTTTGATGCCATTCTATAATCTGAATACAATAATTGGATTCAAAAAGAAATGATCTACATAATATTTGATAGGGAAGTATTCAATGAGAATCTCCAAACCTCTACACAGATAATATATTCATAACAATACATTCCTATATAATTGTAGTTAAAGGTTTTTCTATACAAGTCACCTAGTAAATACCTTAGTAAAATGAAGGCACACATGATTTTATTATATGTTTAAAGGATGTGTTACTGGAAATCTGCTTGTATACCATAGCTTAGGACAATTCATAAATGATACCTTACAAATGTCTGCATTTCATAATTAAATGTCATATGATAAATTAATGTATGCATCAATGACTATAAGGTTTTTTTTTTTTTCTTTTTTTTTTCTCTCTATCAAAAATGATTCAATTATGGTTGTATCTTTGATACTGATGTGTGATCACATAGGACATCAAATGGATATGTTAGATCTAATGCTCTGATTTGAAAACTTTTATTTAACATTTGGGCTAAATGTGGAATAGTTTAAATACCCAATATATTAAACTTGTCAATATCCCTTCAGTTAAACTATGATTAAGGAAGATAGAGATATTTATCTTATTTGAGTCATTGAGTAACTAACTACCTGAATATCTAGTATACTGTTAACGAGGTCTGAAAACCTAAAAATTAAATTACATTGCTTTCTTCTGGATTTAAAAAGCTACTACGACTATGAGTAGGAGTTAGGTACAAAATATATAAGGGGAACAAAGTTTTACAGTGCTTATAATATAATGGGTAGTTTACATACAAAGGAGGACTACGTTACATAGATACATTTTATAAGAACATAGTTGTTATTTTAATATGGGAGTTTCTATTCAGCAATATCTTAAAGTATTACTTTAGCAAACATTGTGAAAATGGTATGTGTGACAAATGACAAAGTACAGATATCTTTTACTTGTGTTTTCTGTCTGAACTATTGTAAGTTAATATAACAATTAGGGATGTAGTTGATAAGTAGTGTTTGTTAGGGAATGAGTAGGTTAGGCTTTGTGGATTTAGTAATACTTGATCTAGGTCCATTATATTATACATTTTTTATATATACTAATGTTGATGGTATATACTTGCTTAAGGTATTAATCAAGGTAAGCCTGAACTGTGTGAGGGGCCTATTAAATTCCTGGTCTAGAGGTTTAGTGGGTAGGCACTGGAAGGGGACGGGAATTTCACAATGCTTTCACAAATTGTATACACTAAAAACTCAACTAAGTAGAGCATATTTTCCCAGATTTTTAATAGCTTTTCATAAAATTAAACTTTGGGAATGTGGAACATAGATTCATGGAATATTAAGGGAATTCAAAATTTGAAAAAGAGAAAATTATGTCTTCATATATTTCTACAAGCTAAGGCGTCTTTCATACTACTCCAGGAAACACATATGACCAATGATCAATGGATAGAAATAAAAAAGAAAAAATGGATAAGAGAAATTATAGCCTCTGAAGGGAAAACTAATAGTGCGGGGGTGGCGATAATTATTAAAAACCAATACCAAGATAAAATTTTAGAATTTAAAATGGACAAAGAAGGAAGATGGTGCTATGTGATTCTCTCAACAACCCTATATGATAAACCCATTATTCTTCTCAATATATATGCACCCTGCAATAATCAACATTTGTTTTTTGCCACACTCTGTCCTATATTAAACCAATATAATAACCATTATATAATCATAGGAGGGGACTAGAATGCGTATCAAAATCCGGATTTGGATAAATCAAGCCAACATAGTACATATAATAGTCAAGTGGCGCTAACATTAACTGAACTTAAACATGATTTCAACATATATGATCCCTTCAAATATTCTAATAAGGCCCCTAATTCCAACAATTTTACATTTTATTCAAGCTGTCATAAAATGTGGTCCAGAATTGACTTTTTTCTAATCTCTGAAACACTGGTTAATCTTGACCCACAAGTATCTGCACACACTCGGTACCTATCAGACCACTCCAAAATTACATTAAGATTTACTAACAATTCTGGACATATTTTATCACAGAGGGGTTATAATTGGTCGTTAAATCCAAATCTATTAAACAAAAGAGAAATTATTCAGGAAATACAAGATATTCTCAAGTCTGTTTTAGTTAAGATAGATGATCACCAACACACACCTGATATTGAATGAGCGACTGCTAAAGCACATAAAAGAGGTATTTTTCTTCAAAAAGCCTCCTATTATAAGAAAATTCAACTTAGGGAGGAACAAACCTTGGAATCTAAGATTAAAATACTAGACCAAGAACTAATGCAGAATCATAATTTACAAACAGAAACAGAACTTTTAAGATGTCAAAAAGATCTATTTTTGATTCAAAACAATAAATTATCATTTTATGAAACTAAAATATTGGCAACTTACGCTAATCATATACAAACTCCATCAAGGGCTTTATCAAGAATTATTAATCAATCTAAATCACCCTACCTAATTACGGAATTGTATTATGAAAATAAAACATACACGGAATCTAAGGATATTATTAACATTTTTGAATTGATATATGCCAAAATCTATGAAGAACAAACTGAATTACCTACAAGTAAAAATTATACTGATTTCCTACAAAAGATTAACTTCCCAAAAATTGATGAGAAGCTACAGAGAGATTTAGTACAGCCAATTTCTATGGAGGAAATAACATCAACAATCAAAACTTTGAAATCACATAAAGCCCCGGGCCCAAATGGACTTACAGCAGAATTTTATAAAACTTTCAGCAATACGCTTGCTAAAATATTATCATATACTTTGAACTATATCATTAATAATAAAATCAATGATTTACACTTTAACGCATCCAAAACAATTCTTATACCTAAACAAAATTCAGATCTTCAAAACCCAGACAGTTATAGACCTATATCACTTTTAAACGTCGATACAAAAATTTTGACTTCTATTTTAGCTACCAGATTGAAGAAAATAACGAATTCAATTATTTCCAATGAGCAAACTGGGTTTTTAACCTCTAGGCAAGCTAGTGATAATACCTTAACACTTCATACTTTAATCTCTTACGCCAATCAAAAGAACTTAAATATGTATGCCCTTATTATAGATGCACAAAAGACATTTGATAGAGTTAACATACAATATTTATTTAATATTTTACCTTACTTTAAAATACCTCAAGAATTTATCCTAATATTACAAACATTTTATGAGAACCCCTATACAACCTTATTTATAAATAAAATGTTTTCTAATAGAATTCAAGTCAGGAATGGTACCCGTCAAGGTTGTCCTCTATCCCCTATATTATTTAATTTATATTTAGAACCTTTATTTCTCCATATTAAACAAAATGTATATCACAATGCCCCAGTAATTTACGGTACCAGGATTTCCATGGCAGCTTTTGCAGATGATCTAAATATTTACTGTACAACACCTGTTTCTGATACCAAGAGATTACTATCTGTGGTCGAAGAATTTCAATCAATATCAAATTATAAAATAAACCTAAAAAAAACCCAATATATTTCCTTTGAAAAAACCAAAACCCTTTTCACTTCTACCTCTGACTGGGCAAATAAAATCTGAAGAGAAGATTAAATATTTAGGTATCACCTTCTCCACAGACAACAAGGACTTCTATCTCAATAATGTTAAACTAAAATGGGATCAAATTTTATTAGACCTAAGGAGATGGAATAACCTGAAATTGCCCACATTAGCAAAGGTATCAATTATTAAAATGAATGTATTGCCCAGAATGTTATATATCTTTAGGTCCGTGCAAGTGTTAATTACCAATACATTTTTCAAACAAATACGCATCGAACTTGCTAAATTTATATAGGAACCAAAGAAAACTAGGATATCCTATGATAAGTTGGTAACCCCGAAAAATAAAGGTGGATTGGATTTACCTGATTTTGGAACTTACAATTTAATTATAAATGCTAATAGACTTCTAAGAATTGCTAACTATGACATACAAAGTACGAATTGGTCCCCAAACTGGATAAAACTGGGTTATAAACATGTGGAGCATTTGAACATAAATCCCAAAGCTTTACCCTTTTTAAATAAAGATATTATTAAAACATATGTCTTAATGGACCATATAAAAATTTATATATTATCATTACAAAATCTCTTTAGATCATTAAATCTATTTCAATATATGATGTTCCTACAAACCTTCCATAAAAACCCTAACCTAAGAATTAATAATCAACTTATAAACTTAAAAAAACTTCCCACTTATAATAAACCTAACTTTACAAGATATATACCCATATCTGAATTATTCCGCACATGATCTAAGGCAAGAAATGGATCTTCCCAAAGCATATTTAGTTATATTGAGGCAGATTAAAGAATTAGCTAGTGGTTACTTTACAGACTTATCTGTTAATCAAGAGAAATTAACAAAATGCTCCTTACTATGGCAAGCTCTATTACAAACTACCAAATATATAATGTCTACCTATAAACTGATAAAAGATATCAAATTTCATAATAACCTTCTTATATCAAAATATTGGAGAGAAAAATTACCTTTGGTTGAAAGATAGTAAATTCATAAATTCAATTAAATTAACAGCAAAATCAATTTCCCTCCATAAGTTAACTTTCACCCAACTTATGATATATAATAATGCATACTATACACGCCTTAGCTTGTATAAATTCAACTCCAAGAATTATCCCAAATGCCCATATTGTAAAGACAAAGTTGCGGACCTCCTACATATGTTTTGGAGCTGCAAATGTATATATAAACTTTGGAATTCCTTAAGACTACAACTGCAAAAGATGGGATATCAAAATTCAACGTTGTCTTGGGAGTTTACGATATTACACATTCCACCAAACAATATACTTAGATCCCAGGTGATTGTACTTACGAATATTTTCCTATTAATGAAGCTCTATATAGCTACAAATTGGTTGAAGCCAACGCAAACAACTTGGGGAAACTTCAAGATCTTAGTGATAAAACATATATTAGCTCACAAATATGTTATCAATAGCCAAAGTAAACATTCAAATAACCTAAAGGTCTGGGAAAAAATTTGTAACATTATATTAGATTAAGCTAGTGAAATCAGGAAAGCCCATTATTATTCTATTTTAGACTATAAAATATAACTTTTAGAAGAACCTTAATAATTGCATGGGAGTATATTTAGACGGGAACTTTGTGGATATGTTATTCAAATGGTGAAAGCATTTATGTCAATATTGTATATATGTTATGTCAATGTTGTTAGAAAGTATGTAGACATTTTTTTTCTCTGTTTAAGTGTATATGAAGAAGTTAAAAATAATAAAGATTTATTATTGAAAAAAAAATAAATAAATAAAAGCCTTATCCTACGTAGGTCTGTGTGTCTGACCTGACCTGTCTGTAATTGGATTACCATAGTGTTGTTGGGTAATGACAACATGCTTCTTGTTTGAGTGTCTTTGTTTGAGATCTTTCCCTATAGTAACATTAAAAGCATTAGCTATTAGAACAGTTTCTGTACTAAAAGAATGATCAGGATTGCATTTTTGAAGGAAATCTGTGTCTGCTATTAGAAGCTGACACCTCTTTAGACATACCTCTCAAACACTTAGCACAAGAAATCTGGACAAAGGCTAAAATAATAGAGGTACAAAGCCCCAAAAATAGGGACAGATTTTAAATATTGCTCTTTTAAACTTAGAAAGTTGCTAGAATAACAGGGTTTGTTTTAGCATGCATTTTATGAAGGATATGAAGTCTGAAACTGAAATGCATGTGACTATTTTGTGATTTCATTCCTTAATGATTTTCTATAAAACCCCAAATTTTATGATGAATAGACCAAAATTATAAGACAAAATTTTAGACATTCTGCAAAAATCTGGACAGTTGAGAAGTGTTCAGGGGTTGTTTCATTTTTATTTAATTCTTTTCACATCTTAAATGAGTATGTTATACAAGTAGAAATTGCTCTTATTGTAGGCTGAATACCAGTTGGTTAAGTGGAGAGTATTAATTGTGGATGCTGCCACAAAGTCTAGTATAAGAAACTTCAGTTAGGAGAACTTCGTTTTTTATGGAACTTAATTGTGTATCAAAGCTTTGTTTATTATGTTGTACAGTTATGGTCTGGTATCAAATTTCAGTGAAAACTTTCAAAAATCAGCTATAGACTTCAACAGAGATCATGAAAGGTCTTACTCCATTTAGTTAGCTCATAGGTTCATAGGTTCATACTAGGCTATCTGCTCTAGGGCATTTATAAGTCTAGCCAGAGTGTGTTTGGCTTTCGCCACCCATTTTAAATTAATTTTGCTATGCCCTTTTTCGAGGTTAGTATACTGTGCCTCTGTCTAACAGTGACACAGAAGTGATACCCGGGGTAAACCTACGATCTCCCATCCACTCATCAAGATTCCTCTTGAAGAGAGTCAATGAGGGACTCTGCCTAACCTGGACTGGGATTTTATTCCAGAGTGAAGGGAGCCTCTGGGTTATGAATCTGTCCCTCCAGCATGTCCTATTTATTTCAGTGCTGAGGTTCAAGTCTCTCGAGCACGTAGCTCGATGGGATTTAGATTTTCTGAGGTGCAGCATGCTCATTAATTCCGGATTGGACATGGCTTTATACATCAGGCACAGATCGCCTCTGAACAGGCGGTATGCCACTGAGTAGAGCTGGAGTTTCTTTAACCGGGCAGCATATGGCATCTGTTTGAGGCCTTTGATCCTCTTGGTGAGGTACTTTTGGGGTCTTTCCAGTTGCTGCAGGTGTCTGGTAAGGTACATCCCAAAAGGGGCATTGTACTCAATTATGGGCCTGATGAGGGATGAGTAAAGAGGCACGATGACCTCCCCTGATCTAGATGTGAATCCCTTCATGATTAGTTGGGCTATATAAAATGTTTTTCTAACCACTTTGGCCACGTGGTTGTCAAATGAGAGATTGCTATCAACTTGGGTCCCCAGGTCCCTAATTACTTCTTCTGTACTTAATGGATTACTACCTATGTGGTAATTTGTGGGCACTTTGTTTTTGCCAAAGGGGATGACTATACACTTTTTGGTGTTTAGCTTGAGGCCATGGCTCTGGCACCAGTTGTTTCTATGAGGCCCTTTTGGAGGATGCTTGTGTTGGCTGGAGAGTTGATTATGGTGCCCAGTTTGCAGTCATCTGTGAACTTGGTCAGCCACAGTCCTTCCGTGTTGGCCTGTACCTCCGAGAAATATATACCGAACAAGAAAGGTCCCAGGACTAAGCCTTGTGGGATGCCACTTGTAACTGGTTTGGAGTCTGACATGGCTCCAGCAATTCTAACCATGTGGGTTCTGTCCTTGAGCCAGTTTGCAACTCATCTAGTGACATAGGGGTTTATATTTAAGCTGGTGAGCTTATCTAAAATGCCTGAGTGGGGTATTGTATCGAAGGCTTTTGCGAGGTCCAGGTAGGCTGTGTGGACCACCTTCCCCTCATCAATGGCCTTGGTGACTGTTTCAAAGAAATCGACCAGGTTTAAGAGGCAGGATCTGCCCTTAACAAAGCCGAACTGGGTAGGATCTAGTGTCTGTAGGTCCCCAATATCTTTATTTATGAGGTCCATGATGATCCTTTCCATAGCTTTGAGACCAAGCTAGTCAGGCTTATGGGACGATAGTTTCCAGTATCCGTTGAGGCACCACCTTTGTGGAGAGGGACCACTGTTGCTGTACGCCACTCTTTGGGTACATATCCTGTAGTAAGGCTGAGATTGAACAGTAGTTTTATGTTTGGGTTTAGCTCTTCTTGGAGTTCATGTAGGACGCAGCCCGGGACACCGTCTGGTCCCATTGATGCTGTGTTTTTTGCTTTGGAGAGGGCGGCTCTTACCTGAGCATCTGAGATGTCAGGGGGGCAGCACTTTGCTGGGATAGATATTTGCCCTTTTGGTTGGGAGGGGGGAGAAGTTTGCGCTGAACCTGTCAGCTTGGGTGTTCGCAATGTCTGAAGGTTTGATGTATTTTTTGTCATTTTGGACTAATTCCGAGCATATCTGGGAATTCCCACCCAGGTTCCTAACATAACTAAAGAAAGCCTTGTGATTATCCTTAGGGTCCTGTGCAATTTTTCTCTCGAAGCTGGCCTTAGATGATTTTATGAGTGCCCATAGTTTTTTGCTAATACTGATCAGAGATGCCTTCCCTTTTTGGGATTTTGCTCTATCATGTAGTAACTTCCTCCTTCTATTGTATAGTTTGTTTATGGCTGGCGTCCACCAGACAGGACGTCTGCCTTTGGAGGATTGGGTCTTGGTTTTATTTGGGATTGCATGATCCATGCATTCCTGAAGGTGTTCATAGAATGCGTTTATAAAGGATTCTGCGGTCTGGGCCATATTTTCCACAGGCCCGGGGGCTTTGAGGGATTCCACCTCGGTTTTGAGGAGTGTGAAATTTGCTTTAGAGAAGTTTTTCACTGTGGTTTTCTGGGCAGGGGATGGGGTCGGGATTTGAATATCCAGTGAGATTAGTTTATGGTCTGATCTTACCAGTGAGGGATACACTTCTGGTCTGGAGCATAAAGTCCCCATGTTGGTGATGATCAGGTCCAGTATGTTTTCCCCTCTTGTGGGAGTGGTAACAAGTTGTTCCATAGCATTTGAGTTTATAAATTCTAGGAACCTTTGGGCTAGGGTGTTGGAGCTAGAATAATGCTTCCAGTCTATGTTTGGGTAGTTGAAGTCACCCAATATAATGGTGTTTGGAGAGACCTTCATATTTTCTAGTGTTCTCAGGAAGGCTGAGTGGGGTTCCTGGGTTTGGGAGGGTAGTCTGTAGCAGGCTATAAACTGGAAGGCAGTTTTACCCACTGTTAGTTGCACATGGATAGTCTCTGATGCTTTGTGCTGTGCCACCAACCTGGAGGTGTGGGTATCTTTGACGAATATTGATACTCCCCCTCCTTTTGTGGTTCGGTCCAAGTTTTGGGGCTGAAAAGCATGGTATGAGGTATAACCTGGTAGTGCTGGGGTGCTCTTGGTAGCCTTGAACCAGGTTTCTGTTACTGCACAGATATCAATGTTCTCCATGCTAAGGAGAGTTTCAAGTGCTTGCATCTTGAGGTTTAGACTTCTGGCATTGAGTAGCATTACTCTTAGTTTCTTATCCCTTGTGATACCTATGGAGGTGGGTTTGTCTTTTGAGCCTTGCCTAAAAAAGGCCCTATGGGGATAGCAAGAGCCTTTGCCAATATCCGAAAGCTCAGGGGTGACAGGTGCAAGCCATCCCTAGCAAAGCATTGTGGCTTGTTGAGCATGTCATCCCAGGCTGGCAGGCATTGGATCCCCTTTGAATGACACCAATACTCAAGCCAATTGTTGAAATTGATCATCTTGTCTACATATTGTGGCATCATTCTTGGTGGGGGTAAGATGCTACTCAAGGTCAGGGTCATACCGGCCTGGGCTACATGCTCAGAGAGCTCCTCTATGTCTCTTTTCATGTAGTCCAGGGAGGTACGTCTCAGGTCATTCACACCAGCATGGACAATGACTGAGTCATATTTGTACTTGTCTTGGAGTGACCTGAGTGCTTGTGTTATGTGGCGGATCCTAGCGCCCTACAGGCATCTCACCGTGACCGTCTCCTTGTTCAGCCTGGTGAGCGGGACGTCAGTGTGCCTGACGATAGAGTCACCTATTACAAGTGTATCAGGTGTGTTGTTTAGCCTTAAGGGCTGTGACTGTTTCGGCACACTGGCTTTGTGAGCTATGTGTTGCACGTGTTTTGTTTTGGGGTAGCGGTTGCTTGGGTGTCTGCTTTGGAGGTCTCTGCTGCTTAGGCAGATTTTTATTTAGAGCCTCTGAGTATGTTTTTTTGTGTTTATGTGTTTGGTTTGCTGTCGTGGTAGGTCTATGTGAGACTGGAATTGTAGTGAGTGTGGATTCCTTCTCCTCCTGACTGGTTATGCCAGTACTGAGTTGAGAGAGCTTAGCCTCTAGTTTGGCTATATGGTTGCATCTCTCACATGTGTTGGAATTTGTTGGGTGGAGGAGAGGGTTGTCTGTGTACATGAGGCAGTTGTAACATTGCCTCAAGATTCCCAGATTCATCAGCTGGACTGGAGAGAAGATTTACAACTGACCTTTGGAAATGCTAGAATAGTATTGGGAATTCCTTTATAATTGAAAAAAAGGGCCAATGCGGAACAAGGTACTCAAGGGGAGTTTGTGAGGGTGTAGTGCTTTTAATTTTTTAGTGCTGACTTATATAATTGCTTTAGTGAGCAAGTGCCAGGTAACTTTAATGCAATGTGTTACAGGTATCTTAAATGCAAAAACGACAAACAGTAACTTTCTTTCAAGTGAAACAAGGAAATAAGTACAGTAAGCAATGCAGATATCACTAGCGATCCACAGAAGCGCTGAAAAGCTGCATTTTAGGTGGAATTAGCATTTCAGGGAAATAACAAGCAAACAAGCATACAAGCATACAAACAAAGCTAGATTCAGCAGGCCTGGATCTAGTCTATGCTACAGCAAACAAGGTGTACCAATTTCAGTAAGAAACAGTTCAAATATGCAGGCACTATAAGCCTTTAACCAGAAATTCCCAGCTCAGAAGGGCAGAGTCCAGCCTCTCCTCCCACAAGAGTGCAGACCACGAACCTTCTTAATATAAAATAACTGGCCTGAAGCCCAAGTTCTTAAACCAGAACTAATACACTTTTAGAATAACAGACACTGAGCCCTCAATCAGCAGTTCCCAACTTAGAAGGATGTAAGCTACCTGTCCTGCCACCACAGTGCAGGCCACAAACCTTCCTAATGTAAAACAACTGGTCTGAAGCCCAAGTGCTTAATCCAAAAGACTTAGAATGATAGCTACACTTTAATCAAGTTATTACCAAGCAGTAGTAAATACAACTGAATACTTTAAAGAATGCCTGGATTAGTGCTCAAGTTATACAAACAAAGCTAGATTCAGCAGGCCTGGATCTAGTTTATGCTACAGCAAACAAGGTGTACCAATTTCAGTAAGAAGCAGTTCAAATATGCAGGCACCATAAGCCTTTAACCAGAAATTCCCAGCTCAGAAGGGCAGAGTCCAGCTATGTTTTGTCCCATTACTGTTCATGTCCAGTATGTTTTGTCCCCTTACTCCAGTATCTTTTGTCCCCCTACCATTCATCTATTCTAAATTTACAGATTTCTGTAACTGAATACAAGATGCATTCACACTGTTATCTTATGCTTATGAGTAATGGGTGCATAGGAAAAAAAATACATATGTGCAAGGACTAAAATATGGATGCCCCCAAGCACAATACTATAAGGATTATGTACATATACCATATAACTGAAATTTGTAGGCATTTTATTTTTGGCATAGAAACATTTCCTTCTGTTATGCCCTGTGTGCTTACTAGTTGCTTAGCTTTCTATAGTGGATCTTTAATTAATTTTGATCTTAATATATGTATGAGGACATATTTGGGCTCTGGGTTTAACCAAAGGTTTGGAAAAATACAGCTTAATATGGATAAATTCTCTGTATTAGGAATTACTCATGCAGCAGTACAAATAGTAGGAATGTATTTGAAATAACAAAATAATACATAAAGAAACCCAGAGTTGCTGTTGTTGTTGTTGTGTCTTTCGGCTTTTCCCGGTTAGGGGTCGCCACAGCGGAACTCCGGTCTGCTAATGATTGGCAGTAGATTTTTACATGCCGAGTTGCCGGCCCTGATGCACAACCTTCAACGAAGGTACGCCCATTCATGCATGTCTCCACACAGAAGACACTCTAGCTGAGAATCAACAGGATAACGTCTTACTGTGAGGCGCCAACGCTACAGCAGCACCACCACCACAGTCTAAATAAAGAAACCCAGAGTAATTGTTGAAAAATACTACGCCATTTGATAAGAAGATTGACTTATTAAAAACATTGGAATAGGGTCATATTTGACAGGTGTCTTTTTTAGTACCATAAAATGTGGACTCCTGGCTATTGTGAATATTTTTCAGGTATATAGGGAAACAAAACCAAATAAATAAAATCGCAGCACCATAAACCAGTGGAGAAAGCAGTATTGATGTAAAAGCCAATATCTTTGTTTTTTACATCAATACTGTTTTCTCCACTGGTTTATGGTGCTAGGATTTTACTTATTTCGTTTGGATTCTTTTGGTGTAATTTTTCCTGCACCTTTTTCAACTGGGTTCTCTCTGCTTTATTATATAGGGAAACAGTTGAACCTTCTTACATGAGAATAGTGACAATTATAGCTTAAACATGATTCATCCAGTTTTAAATATATATATATATATATATATATATATATATATATATATATATATATATATATATATATTTTTTTTTTTTTTTTTCAGAACCTTAATAGTGCCTCCAGAATACTTTTTGATGTAGCGTTTGTGCACTTTTTGTGGAAATTTATTAGAAAGGTTTTAAAATATGCAGGAAATATATAGGAAATATTATAAAAAGGCATAGTCTAGAGCAATATGGAGAAATGAGATTCAGTAGATTTTTTTGTTCAGAATTAATGCAGTTAGATTGGAGAAAATGACTATCAGTAATTTTAAAATAATTTTATTTTAAACTAGAATGGGTAGCTTTAAACCTTGTGAAACCGAAAGACATAAAATACAGGATGCAATTAACAAGACCTTTTTCTTTTTTTTTTCAAAAATTGCATTTTGTGTTTGGGACGTCATAATTTAGCAGCTTAAGGACTGCTGCATTCTAAAACTTTAACAAGAAGGAAATATGTATGCAGAGAGGTTGAAACTCTTTCATTTGTTCAATTTATTAAAGGAGTTCTTATTGACATAATGGTTTAGATATTTATCATACCAATGCAAGGTGCAGGGTTTAATTCTAGCCTCTGGGTCTTGGCTAGGCTTGTAATACTCAGTAGACTGATAGCCTCATATACCTTTGACCTTAATATTTTTGGCTGCCATTGTTTGGTATAATGGTTAGTAACCTTTTCAAGGACTTTTTATTCCTAAATGAAAAAGTTGGTTCTCTTCCTATTACAGCATTTTAATTGTACTATCCGATGTACTAAGTAATGAATTATCAGCAAAGGGCTATAGAGATGGAGAAGCAGAAACAGGTATTAATGAGGCCAGGGCACTTAGGGGTAGTAGAGCTTCCCCTTATTTTTCAGATACGAATCATAGGAATGAAGTATCTGGATCAGCTACCAGCTATAAAGCTCCAAGGGTGAATTTGACATACTCTAGTAATATTAAGGTTATTTGTGATACAATAAAATTGAACTGGCATATTTTGACATCGGATAGTACAATTAATGCTGTAATAGGAACCGAACCAACTTTCTCATTTAGGAATAAAAAGTCCTTGAAAAGGTTACTGTGTTACAAGAACCCTACAACTAGTAGTGATAGTAATGTACAGGGGACTTTTCTTTATGGTTCTTGTAACTTTTGTCACCTAATTGATACACAGTAGTTTTGTACATCCTCATACTGGTGCCATTTATAACTTTAAAGTTCATGCGACTTGTAGGAAGAAATTTAGTTTATCTGGCACATGTAATGTCTGGAAAAAATTTTACATAGGCAAAACAAATAGGATGCTGTTTAAAAGAATGAGGGAGCATCAGAGGGATATCAGGAATTTGAATGTTAACAGCCCTCTGACTAGGCACATTAAAGACACTGACATTACATATAACTTTAATTTTAAAGTTATTGAGATGCTAAATGAAAATGGTAGACTTGATATTATTAATCACACTGAAAGCCGTGATTTGTTTTGGATATTACATTTGCAAGCTGATAAAGGTTTTGGACTAAATGACAAGGTTTCTTTAAAACCTAAATTGAAGAGTAGGAGGTTTTAATTACTTTTTCATCATGTGTATAAGAACTGCATATTCTTTGGTTGCGTCTTTTTTAAATCTTTAATGACTGAACTGTGTAACTTGATATGGTCTGACGACGTTTTTATGAAAGCGCTTACCAGTTTTATCCATCAAAGTGTTTATAAGTATCTTCTAGCCCTTGGCACAGTTTTTTATTATTATTTTATGTTTTATGTACTTCTGGTTCTCGTTTGGTGGTTTTGCTTTCAATAAACAATATTTAGCTAAAATATAAACTGACACACATATAGATATTAAACTACATTTTATGTGAGCATTTAGTGTATTCAAATGGCAAGCTAGTAAACCATCTATTGTTGAAACACACAATACAGACAAAACATTATCTGCAGTGCCTCAAAATATTTTGTCACTGAATATGCAAGATCATGCACTTAATGTTCCATTGTTAGGATAACTGCACATTGTTCTTAACTTTTCCTCCACAAAACGAGGAACACTACCTCTCATAATGAGAATGAAATCTGGAAAATGTGGAACACCTACTAACAGCTTACTATCATCTTCATCTATGGAGCTCACAGGCTGGTTAAATGTGTTACTTTATATTTATGAAAAGTTCTTTTGATTAATTAATATGGGTATGAGTTAAAAAATTTGCAACACTAAATGTGTGACAGATCCTTTCAGTTTGTAATTTTGATTAACATGGACATTTTAAGACTCAAAATGAGGGCACGTGCCTCATAATGAGGCACACTTGTGAAGTATGTAGCCACCACTGCAGAACTCTAAAAACATAAGCTGCTAAAAGGCGATGACACAGCACCTTTCAGAACTGCTACTGTGAAAGTTCAAACACAGTATAATGTAGTAACTATAAAAAAAATACATTTTGTACAAGTGTGGAGAGTATGAAAATATATGACCTTTAATATTAATGGAAACAAAATGGTTGCTTGAAGCATTCTACTGTAGTGATACAACATACGCATGCAAGCAGAAAATTAAGATAGAAAGAAGTGATCAGATTTGGCTAGGTCCTTAAAATATCATTAACAGACAGGCCTAAACACTGATAGTTCACAGTGAAGATAATCATGTAATTTTTATACAGTATTGCAGGACTGGATACATCTATCAGAAAAAAGGAAAAAGATAGTAAGTTTCAGGTTCAAGTTGATATTACATCAGCCAATTTTAAATCTAGAGCAATAGCTTTCAAAAGAAATTAGAATTGTGGCCCTGCAATCCAATTTAATTTCTTGCAAAATAATTTGCTATTTAAGTAGATTAGACTGGAACATGATTAGTCAAGATATTAGTATGCCACACAAAAAAGTCCCCTCTGTTTCCAGTAAAGGAAGGAAACATAATTCACTTGAGCTGAAACATTAAGACTCATTTAAATATAATTACGACGAAAAACAGTTTGAAGAAGAAACTTTAGCTAACTATAATACTAACAACTTTAGTCTATTTAGTGGCTTTATGATGTAATGACTTAATGCTTGGTTATGAAAAATAAAATAAAATAAAGCCAGATATGTTTAGAAACCAGCATAAGATTCTGGTAAGGACAGTGGGATAACTAATCGTCTACAAATAATCTTGAGTCAGAAATAAATTCTGTTGAAACATCCCAAATAATAGCTAGTTCTGAGGGAAGAACAATGAATGCTATCTCATTTGTTTGGTAATAACCCAAGACTGGGTGTGGGTATCAGGATTTAATCACAGTTGGGATGATTTGACCTTGAGAGCGAAGCCCAAGTGATGAAATTAAGCCAACCATGTGTAAATTCTTTGATCCCCACATCTAGGGGTGAGTTATTGCTATTACACAATAACATTATTTAAGAAATAAATAAATTGCTTACCTTTTTTAAAATAATGTCTTCGTATAATTGCACTGCAGTGTTCTTCCGCATTCTTCCTTGCTTGCTGATGTACTGTGCATGCGTATGGGACTTTGATTGCATAGTGCAGCGATGCAGGAGGAGGAAAGAAATGAGAATCTCAACTGCTGATTGTTTTTCTGCATTTGTAACATCTTAATGCAAGAAACCTGCACAAATCCCAACATAATGGCGATACAAACATCCAGATATAGGGACAGATTTTAAATATTGCTCTTTTAAATTTAGAAAGTTGCTGGGATAAGAGTTTTTTTTTGTGTTAGTGTGCATTTCCTGAAGGATATAAAACCTGTATCTTAAATGTCTGTCATTATTTAATGACTTCAATCCCTAGTAGCTTGCCAGCAAAACTATGAGGCAAAAATCTGGACAGTTGAGAGGTATGAGAGTCCTCCAAGATTTTAGGAGGGACAGTGAAGAAATACACGGAAAATCAGGTACATTTCTGTTTCTTTAGTTTTGCAGAACATACCTGATTTTTCTTGTTTTTTGCTCTCTCCTCTAAGCATATGCCAACAGAAAAGTCTTGCCGCTCAATGGTACTTCAGTGGAAAGACTTTTTTCTATTGGCATATGCTTAATTTACAACAAGCATGCTGATTTTTCTGTTCCAACAGCGTGCATGTTTTTCAATGGCAGTCAGCCATTATTGTTTAAGTTATGTTATCCCAAGTCCCTAACCAGCTGTTGTCAATGTTTTAGAAAGTGGCATCCTATTGATTATGGATAACAAGTGAACTGTCCTGAAATGTTCAAACAAGCATTTTTCAGTAGGTTAGACAAAGACTTACCACAATAAAAAATAGACCAGGATCCTGATAGTATACTTGATGTGAGTTGAAATAATGACCACAAGTGGTTGTAAACACAAACAATACATATTATGGAAAAATACCCTAAGCCATGGATAGAAATCAAGTTTGGCTGTCAGTCATTGAGGAACAACTATAAAGTGCTGCCTTAAAAATGTTCATTTTGCATTGTCACTGATACGGTTCTCCTGTTCTGAACCTGAAACCTGAAGTAATCATGTGGATTTTAACATATTAATTCCAGTGATTTCATACATTTTGATATGGAAGTTAGGATGACCTTAAGTGATGCTAGTTGTAATAGGGAAGACTGAACCCATTGTTTTTTTAGATTTTTGAATAACCATAACTATTTTCTTTATATTCTTGACTAAGCCTTTTGAGTAATCATCATCCCAGATGGTTCTACTATAAAATGATGAGTTCCTGAAAGTCAGCATTCCAAAAGAATGAAAAAAAAGCCTTAAAATCAAAAGGGCAGAAAACTCCTTTTTGTTTCTTTTTTTTTTGCAAAGTGAGGCAAGCACCTTTTTACCCCCGAACTTATATATATATATATATATATATATATATATATATATATATATATATATATATATATATATACCAACTCACAGAAGGGAGAAATCTCTCTAAAGAACTGAATCTTTGCCAGCATGAAACCACACTGGCAGTGATTTCCTATGGGAAAAACGTATTTGGCATTTTGCTGTTCGCCTTCTTTTTCTGCAGGCTATTGATGCTCAAGCAATTTCACCTTGAGCGTGTGTAGGGAAGCTGTCACAGATACCTCTTTGATCATTGACTAAGACAGATTATCCCAAGTGAATGCAAACTTATATATTTTTTCTGCACGAAGTATAAGAAATGGATGTTTGCTTGCCATTGCACCATGGAATGGAATGAAACATAAATCTGTGAAGTATTTGAATATAAATGGGACAGATGAGAGCCTTGAAGGATCACTAGAAACCAACATTTAAAGAAGGCTACTGGCTTATACTTTTTTATAACCAAATAGGTAGCTGGCAGCTATAGTTTAATACTGCACGGTTATCCACCTCATTGTAAAGGTCGTCTGTTGTAAGTAAACAATACGTCTGCAAAATTCCGGTTCCTTAATTTATATTTTTATTTTGGCAACTCTTATGGTCTTTTTTTAGTCAGCTCTTAAAAGAATAACTTTAATGTCCTCATGCTATTGAGCCATTTGCTGGTGAAAATAGAGCAGTAACTATTCCATTTCCAAGTTATGAACTAGCTGAAAAAATAAAACAATCATACACTTTTTGGATAGCACTGAAAAAAGCCAATTATACACTTCTGGCTAATACTGTGTCTCATCTGTCATGCAGAGTCTTTCATTTAATTATATATTTAATGTGGTTTGCAGCAGATAATTTTTTTGTTTTGCTTTGAATTCCACTCACTCTCAAAAGCTGTACAATACTTCATTTAGATTTTGCTTGATTTCTTTGAATGCATATGCAGTCTAAGTATATTTTGCTGGAAAGTTTTGATTTGCCCACATTTACATATTTGTAAAGGTTTATACTTCTGGAAAATAAAATTGCCATAGATTCCAAAGACAACCACAAGGCATTCTATAGCTATGTCAAGAATCTAAATGGCAATGCTCAGATCTACTCTGAGCTAAAACAGAATGGCATTAAATATACTGATCCCAAGGATATTACCAATATCCTGGCAGATCGATTCAGTGCAAACTTCATCCTCCGTCTCACCCCCTAAAGGGCCCATCTCAATACCGAATGATTGCCAAATTCTGGTAATAACAGCCACACAGGTAAACCATGCACTCTTCAAAGCTAAGAATACAGCATCCATGGGACCAGACGACACCCCAGGTTGTGTACTGCATGAACTACAAAATAAACTGGCACCTCACCAAAGTGTCATGTTTAATCATAGCCTCACCTCAGGCTTCATGCCCACTGAGTGGTGTACAGCCACAGTTATCCCACTCCACAAGGGGGATCCACCTTGGAACCCAGGAATTACCACCCCATCAGTCTGATGAGCCTGATCTGCAAGGCTATGGAACATATTATCGTGGAACTTATAAACAAAGACATTAGCAACCTTCAAACACTGGACCCCATGCAGTTTGGGTTGGTGAAGGGCCGGTCTTGTCTCCTGAACCTAATTGACTTCTTCAAATCAGTCTCCAGAGCCATGGACAAGGGTAAGGTGGTCCACACAGCTTATCTGAACCTCACCAAGGCCTTTGACACCATCCCCCATTCTGGAATCATAGATAAATTTGTCATTTGATAAGTTGCCGACTGGCTTACTGACAGATCCCACACTGTAAAAGTAGCCAACTCCAAATCCAGCCCCAGACAAGTGACAAGTGGAGTACCTCCGAGTTCAGTCCTGGGACCGCTCTTGTTTGGCATCTACTTCCCTGAAGTACAGGCCAATACTAAGGAACTCTGGCTAACAAAGTTCGCAGATGACTGCAAACTGGGAGCCATTATTGAACCCCCAAGTGATGTGGATATTCTACAAAAGGGCCTTACAGAAACAGATGCTTGGTGCCAGAGCCATGGGCTCAAGCTCAATGCCAAGAAATGTATAGTTATCCCCTATGGGAAAAACATGTACCCGTGAATTACCACATAGGTGGCAGCACACTAAACACCGCAAGTGTGATAAGAGACTTAGGGACACAGGTTGACAGTGGTCTCACCTTCGATAACCACATCACCACAACAGTCAGGAAATCCTTCTATGTGGCACACCTCATCACTAAGGGCTTTTCATCCATTACAAAGGAGGTCATTGTCCCATTATACTCATCCCTCATTAGACCCATTACAGAATACAATGCCCCGTTTGGTATGTACCTCTCAAAACATCTGCAACAACTGGAAAGGCCACAGAAATACCTCACTAAAAGAATCACAGGCCTAAAGCAGATTCTCTATGCTGGCCATCTAATAAAACTCCACCTATACTCTGTCGTATATCGTCTACTCAGAGGTGATCTCTGCTTAACATGCAAAGCCATGTCAAACCCAGAGCTGTTGGACATGCTACACTTAAAGAAATCCCAATCCCTCAGAGCCACACACTCCAGGGATCTAAACCTTGTCATCACAATGAACAAAACATGCTAGAGGGATAGGTTCCTGACCCAGAGACTCCCCAGACTCTGGAATAGACTTTCCATACATGTCAAGCAGAGTGCCTCTTTGGCCGTCTTCAAAAGGAACCTTGATGATTGGATGGGCTATAGGAAATTCACCCCGGGGATCACATCAGTCACCCTGCTAGACAGGGGTCCCGGGAAGTAAATACTGTGGGAAGAAATAGCCAGGGATTTGTTATGGCTAGGCTTGTATAGTACCAACCTATGAACCTATAATTATCAGTTGTAGAATTCCTTTCACATTAGAAAAAAAAGGTGTTTGCAATGTAAGTCCCTGCACCCAAATGAACTGTTAAAATAATGCAGACATCAATGGAAGTTGCACTGCTATATCTAAAAGAAAGTATACATTGTAAAGGAAGGAGATTAGTGGGCCTGAATTAATACAGCAAGTTAAGATGAGGTTGTGGCAATTATGCTTATACATTGATTTGTTAATAAGCTTAAGTATGTGCAACAAAGGAATGCACTAAGAAAGGTGCCGTGTTTATAGCCATCCAGGCATTATCTGTAGTTTGATTAATTGCTTGTTTAAGTGACTGAGTGGCTTGCTGATCAAAACCTTAAACACATGTTCTGTGTCACAAGTTGTTAACTGCCAAGATAAGAATGACAAATATTAGGTTGTACTGTAAGTGCTTTTGGCAGTGCAACAAGGAAGGTGCTAAAGGGAAGAAACATAAAAAAATGAACACAGAACAATTAATGATTGTTACGCAACCACAATTTCATAAAGGGCAGTGCTCTATCATGAGGCAAAAACTCAGAAGAAAAAAGATTAATGGATATTCTGTGATGTGTTTATATGTATGCATATATATATATATATATATATATATATATATATATATATATATATATATATGTATGTATGTGTGTGTGTGTGTGTGTGTGTGTGTGTGTGTGTGTGTGTATGAGGCATATTTGAGGTTGAAACAAGACAGATTAGCAAATACATTTTAAAAAGGTACAATCTCTGCTTTCCTGGTAATGGGCAGGAGCCAGAATTTCCCAACAAGGGAATGAAAAGTCCTGATTTCCTAACCACAATGTCCCAGACATAGCAGAGGTTAAGGCAAACTATCTGAAGAAATCAGATTATTTACAACCTCCTTGTCATTAATGCAAATTTAAATAAACTTTTCATTTTAGAAAAGGGAAAATGTTTTGCTAGGTTATGTTATATACTTGGAGAAAATGACTTTTACTATGAGTGGAAGAAGATGGGTTGAATGTCAGGTGTAGAAATAATTATTAGTTCAGGTCTTAGAATCAGGTATGCATATTTCAATATAATTTGTTTAGCGTAGCTCACTACACAGAGATGAAAAGAATTTTGTCTTTGCTAATTTATTTAATTAACAGCAGACACTAATGCATTTCTCCCCACTGGGTCTCAGACTCAAAATGTCCACAGCTGTATTAATTGTCATTCAAGAAAAAAAGACATTAACCATTTCACAAACAACCTGTGCATTTTGTTCATAATCCCAGTCCTCTTATTTTGTTACTGGGGCATATCAATGTCACAGTACCAGATTCCCATCTTTATTTCAACCTGGGTGGCCAATCCTTCAATACTGGATTGCATCCTTGGTAGCATAGGTAGGTATCCTGCTTTACACAAGTTCCACACTTAGACAAAACCACAAAACTGACCCTTTCAATATACAACAAAAAATGTTTTGTTTTTTAAAAGTAATCACTTTCAGAACAACCAGATGAAGTGCTTTCTATTCTTATCCTGTAACCAGGCTTCTACAGAAATGACAGTGTGCTTGCATAGTCCTGCAGTAGCACATGCCTCAGTAATGACACTTATGAGTGACCAATCTAATGGTGACAGTCCCTGAAATAAAAAAACCCTCCTGAAAATGCAAGAAGTTTAAACAAACACATCCACACCCTTCCATCTACCAGCCCATTATATATATCAGACGGACTGCAACTAGAGATATATCTGGTGAGATCCTACATTTAGTAACATCACAACAAATAAATAGCCATCACAATAGGCTGGTTTAAACGTTGCTACTGTCCTATACCTTTACTACTTTCTGCTGATGTGCATCCAATCACTGGCCCCAATACAAAGCATTACTGTTGCTCCAGCGAATGATGCGTGGAATGTAAATGAGGTTTTAAAACTGGTCTCTATTAATTCTACAAGTTTAGATAGGAAATGGAGTAATTTACACAGTTGGCTTTTATTCATAATTTTGACATTTTGTCTGTCACTGAAACCTGGTCAAGCAAGCAATGCAAATAATTCATTCACACCAGGAGGATATAATAATCTTTGGTCACCAAGGACACCTACGGGTTTTGGAGTGGTCATTATCTCGTATTGTGATAATGTCTCCTGGTGATCTCTCACTCTTCATACTCCTCCTTGTCAGAGTGATTACCACTAAATTTCTATCCAAAATTATGAAATTATTACTAAGTGTTACATTAGCTCAAAGCTAATTACTGTAGCTGATTTCAGTACTAAATGAACATGTTGAAATGAGTTATATGGCTTTGCTCAGTTTATTATGCTACTCATATACACTAACAAAGTGTCAAAATGACTGAGTATTGGTTGGTCTCTTGACTGCTTCCCTAACAAAAATATTTAGTTGATATAAGATATCCTATTTTGCCATTTGGAAACTAACAAAAGTTCCAGGAGTGCTAAGACTGTATTTTAAGAAATTTGTAATAGTTTGATGTACCTACCTTCAGATGAATTTAATCTTCACTTAATAGTCTTCCTTTAGATGAAACAGTTCTTTAACTCATTTTCCTTACTGACTCTAAATAAGTTTGCCCCACCCCAAAAAGGTGTATCCAATCCATAACTCTGCTCACTGTTACAAAAAAATAGCAAAGATCGCATATAGGCTGCCTTTATTAAAAGTAAATCAGAACCCGATTTTGTGAATTTTTTTATTTTATTTTATTTTTTATTTATTTAACATTTGTTGACCTGGAATGTCTGACTAGGTTCCACAGAGCCTGTTTTCAGCGGAGGCCCGGGGAGAAAAAAGTTGAGAAATAAAGTTAAAATTTTATCCCTACAGAAAAAGTTATATTACCTGCCTCAACAATGCAATATACTAACCTTCTCAAAGCAATCCAGAATAGAATGTTCTAATTGTTTTACCTAGGGTAGTATCAGACCCCCCTTCATTACAAGGGATGGGATTCAGAGACATGTTCTACAAATATGCACAGCACAGCACTAAATGTCATGTAGGCTGTAATGTAACATGACTCAAAGCTAATCATTTATGTATAGTAAAACAAAGTTTGGGTGTTACTGAGGATGTCAGCATTAGGCTACTCTGGGTGAAGTGCAGTACAAAATGATATGTGACGTCCTTCCTCTAGGCAAGTAATCAAGGAGCCTGAAACCTCACCACTGACACTGGTGAGGGATGTTCGCTTAGAACAAAACTAGATATACACAGTATTTCCAGATGAAGCTCTATGCATCAAGCAGAATTTCCCTTAAGAGCACACAGGGAACACACTCAGTCCAGGGTCTGGGTTTCCCTCTCGCTCCCTCCAGGCCCCCAGTAAGACTCCTCACTGGCACAGCTGTAGAGTTGAGTCCTCAGTCAAGTGTCCAAGCCAAGTCCTCCAACATCCTCTCTGTGAAACCAGTGCTCTGTGTCCCTGCTCCAAGTAACTGACACATGCACTCTTTGAGATTTGATTTACACACACACACACACACACACACACACACACACACACACACACACACACACACACACACACACACCTGGGAAAGGCTGGCACAGAGTTACTCCCTTTGCTACCCTTTGCCCAGACTATAAGTTAGTTACTGCCACCAGTCACTCCAAAGCCAGCTACTCTACGACTCTTACAAGTGAAATTAATATTAATATAAATAGAGTTTGAGCAATAATGTAAGGCTTTTAGGAGTGGCCACAGTGTCACCAAACAAATATAAGTACTCTTAAAGGTTAAAATATTCTCTAAAGGACCAGCTGCAATGAAAAATTTAAATATATTTAGTAAAAACAATAAAAGCTCTTGAAAATACTAAATATCTATTTACAATAAACACCAGAATTTCAGTCACTGGAAATATTAAAATAACACAGATTAATAGATTCACACAAATACAGAAAACCAGTACTTAACTAATCTCACTATATTTTCCTGACTGATCTTAAGAATTACTATTCCATGGTTACTTACTAAAGCAAAAAACAAATAAACAGCTGGATGTAGAAAACACAGGTTTATTTAGAACATTATCCTTAAAACAAGTAGTACAGGATTTCGTCCCTTCAACAATACCAGAACTTCATCAGATACATTCAAAGAACCAATACGCACCCTTAAATAAAAAGAAAACCAGTCATAAATTCAATTAAAATACAAGCCTCTTCTTAGAGACCAATCAGTAACTAGCCTCATGACACACCCCAGTAGACAGTCTTCACTCACAAAACAACTTGCTTCAAATTTACGTACACAATGTAGCAAAACATGATTCACTGAAACATTTTATGTTCTATTCAAAGTAACATATTACAAATACGCCTAGCATCTATCTCAAGCAAGCTTTTAATTTTAACAGACATGCCAGAGATTCTGTTTTGTTTAAACCTGGCCAAATATGTGATCCAAGTCGGATTTGCCAGCAGAGTTCAGCTTTTTCAAGCAGGAGCAGCCTTGTTCCACCTCTACCTGAGATTTGCATTGAATCCAACACAATACATTTAAAATAATGTTCATTATAAGCACTGATATGTCTGGCCAATGCATTTGTTATTTTGTTGTTATGGATGTCACATAAATGTTCGCTAATTCTACATTTAGGTTTGCTCTCTGTCTTGCCTACATAGAAACATGGGCAGGATTGACACAGAGCACAATACACTACTTTTTCAAAATTGCAATAATTTTTACCATAAACAATGATGTTTGTGTTGTTTATACATACTTGTCCAACATCTAGAATATGTTTATACAAAGTGCATGCACCACATTTTCTCATGTCTTCCATATTTATTTATTTTACTACGCTCTATTAGCTGCTTGAAGTTACAGCCTCTTCTATAAATTATAACAGGTCTCTCCCCCATTTTTTCTCTAATGAAGCTGTCATTCATTAAAACCTTCCAATTCTTTGTTAAAATTTCTTTTAAAACTTTACTATCAGTACAAAAAGTATTTATAAAAGCTCTATTAAAATTCCCACCCACCTTAATGTTGCTTGTCTCTAAATTAAAAGCTCCATCATTACCACTGACAGTAACTTCATTAGACGTTGTCAAGTGGGGAAGGGCATTATTAAGTAAGGGTGTAAAATGTGCAATTTCTCTTTTATGCCATACTTCACTGAGAAACTCATTTACTAACCGTACTGGATAGCCTCTATTAATGAACATATTTTTCATGAGTTCACATTCTTCTTGAAATCTGTCACATTTAGTAGTCATACGGGCCGCTCGCACCAGCTGACCCTTCACAATGGCTCGTTTCTGGGCAAAAGGGTGATTGCTTTCAAAGTGCAAATATGTGTTAGAAAAAGTTGGTTTGTGAAATATGTCAGCAGTAAAACACCCATTTTCCACATCCGTCTTAACCAACACATCTAAATAGGACATTTGATCCTGACTGTAAGTGTGAGTAAACAAAGGAAATCAGTGGTCTGATTAATGAACTCAATAAATGATTGTATAGCATCTGCAAACCCTGACCAAAGAATAAAAATATCATCCTGAAAATGAAGGTATAAATCACAGCTGGAAAAATGTGTGGAGGAAAATAAGAACTTGTGTTCCCACATTAACATCACAATGTTAGCATACAAGCCCCCACAACAAGAACCCATGGCTATGCCTTCTTTCTGGAGATAAGGCTTTTCCTCAAACCAAATAAAGTTTGATTTTAACACTAGGTCGAATAAGAACTCATAAGTATTAATCTTTTCCTGCTCAAGACCTTTAAAGGTCAGGTATTCGCAAAACCACTATTCTCCAATAGCATGTGGTATAACTGTGTATAGATCTTTTATGTCAATTGTAACTAACACATTTATCGTTATACCCTGCACTATTAAGCCTTTTCAAAAAATCCCATGAATCAATTCAGATGTGTGTTTCTGCAAACACATATTTTTAAGTTCAATGTCTAACATTTGATATATGAGACATATGAGGACATTCTTTATCTACAGCTGGCTAACATTCCTCCATGGGTTAGAGTCTGCGGCTGAGATATAAAACTGGGTGCACTTCATCCTCTGAGAAAACCTGGCTGAGTACAACCCCAACCCCATGGCTCATAGCATCCACCTACAGAACAAATTATTTGCTGTAATCTGACTTGCTAGCACAGGGGGTCCTCCCAAAGCCCCTTTAAGCTTTTGGAATGCCTGATGATAGACTGGGGTCCACACTACCGTATCTGGCTTGTTTTTTCCTTGTCAGGTCTGTGAGAAAAGCAGCTATTGTACTATAATTTGGAATGAATTTTCTATAGTACCCCACTGTCCCCAAGAATGCCCTCACCTGCTTTTTGGTAACAGGGGCAAGCCACTCCTGAATAGCTTCCACTTTGGCAGGTTCTAGCCTGATCTTATGATTCTGCTCTCTATGTCTCAGCTGGGAGACCTCTACTATAGCCATCTGCCACTTACTGGGCTTAATGGTTAATCCTGCCCTTTGCAGTCTGCCCAGGACCTCTCTGACATGCTGAAGGTGCTTATGTCAGCAATGGCTGTAAATGGCAATATCATCCAGGTAAGCAAGGGTATAATCTCCTGCTCCTGCTAGGATACAGTCTTCCAGCCTCTGTAAAGTTGCTGGGTCATTTTTCATCCCAAAGGGCATCTTTGTGAACTCATATAATCCAAAAGGAGTCACAAAGGCTGACCTCTCTCTAGTGGTGGTAGTCAAGGGCACCTGACAGTAGCCCTTGGTCATAGCAATAGTGGTGAGATACTTAGCCCCTCCCAGCACTCTAAAGCTTAATCTGTCCTAGGCATGGGGTAAGAATCTGACTCTGTGTGACTATTTAGTTTTCTGTAGTCCACACAGAACCTGGTGCTGCCATCTTTCTTTGGTACCAGCACTACTGGGGCGGCTGAGGAACTTCTGGACTCTTGGATTACTCCCAGTTCCAACATTTCCTGTATCTCCACCCTCAGAGTCTGTCTGACTCACTCAGGCACCTTGTAAGAGGCCTGCTTGATAGGCTTTTGAGTCCTGTATCCACATAGTAGTGCACCAGATGGGTGCACCCTGGTTTCCCAGTGAACATGTCCACAAACTCCTGTAACACTGCTCAGATTTGTCATATCTGGGTAGGGGATAGCTACTAGGACATTGCTACCCCTTCCACTGACATGTCAGTCTGAACCTCACTGAGGAGATCAGTCACTAGGTATTCCTCAGACTTCTCCTGCCATACACTGCAAATACTCAGTACCAGGGCCTCCCTATCGTGGAAAGGCTTCATCATGTTAAGATGGTACAATTTGTGCCCCTGCCTCCTGCCTAGCAGTTCTACCACATAGTTAACATGACTGACCTTCCTTATGACTTTGGAGGGTCCCTCTCCAGATGCCTGAAGCTTATTGTGTCTGACAGGAATGATAACCATAACCTGCTGTCCCACAGCATACTGTCAGGCTTACGCATTCCTGTCATACCAGACCTTTTTCTGCTGCTGGGCTCCAGCCAGGTTCTCCTGGGCCAAGTCCATGAGCTTCCTAAGCCATGTCCTGAGGTTTAGCACATATGCTACAACAGACTCCTTGTGAGATTCACAGTCACCCTCCCACTCATCATGAATCAAATCTAAAGGCCCCCTTACACTATGCCCATACAGCAACTCAAAGGGTAAAAAAATCTGTGGATTCCTGGGGTACCTCTCTATATGCAAACAGCAGATGGGGCAAATATTTGTCCCACTCTCTTAAACTGGTCTGCAAATGCCTGTAGCATGGTCTGTAGTGTAGAGTTTAATCTCTCCACAAGACCATTAACTCCCACAGACAAGCCAGCAGGTCTGAAATGAAATGGCACCTCTGTCAGTCAGTATTTCTCTTGGGAACCCTACTCTGCTGAAAATCTCTAGCAAGCATTTACCTTCTCTGCCTCAATGGAGGATAGAACCACCACCTCATGGTATCTAGTAGCATAATCTACTACCACCAGGATATACTTCTTCCCTGTGGATCTTGGGGTACTCAGAGGCCCTACAATATCCATAGCTACCCTCTGAAATGGCTCTTTAATCACAGGCAAATGCATCAAGGGAGCTTTGACCTTTTCTCCTGCCTTGTCTAATTTTTGGCATTGCTCAGAGGTCCTGCAGTACCCTGTTACATTCCTTGCAATCCCTGGCCAATAAAAGTTCTGCATAATACGTCTCTTGCTACACTTTATGCCCATATGACCTGCAAAAGGAATGTCATGGGGTATGGCTAGAAGTGCCAGATGGTAGGCTCTAGGCACTAGCAACTGCTGTATTATCTCACCCTCTAGCCCTCCCTCAGGGATCCACTCTCTGTACAGTAACCCTTTGTTCTTGTATACAGACTCCTCTTTCTCTTGAGGATCAGGCGCCTCCCTAGCTACCTCTCTCAAGCCTCATAGTGTAGGGTCTGACAGCTTAGCCTGTCTCAGCTCTATCTCTGTGACCCTTCCCACCTCCCTTACCACAGAAAGTCTGGTATCCTCTGACAGTGGTCCTCACTGTCATCCTGGATACTACCACTCACCTCTGCCCTTGCAGTCATTCTGTCCAAGGGAACATGAGTACCTACCAGCAGCTGTGTCTCACCTTTATGCTCTGCTCAGGGTATCTCCCTCCCTGAAATAGCCACCTCACCAGCCCTGGCTTCACGTGTGTGGTCTGTCTGGATCTCCCCAGGCTACCAAACCACATGCTTGTCTCCCAAGCCTGACTGAGTGTAACTGCATGCACTATCAAAATCATTCCCTATCCAGACATCTGCAAGGATATCCTCAAACACACCTACTTGCTTGCTTCCTTTTCCACTTTCCCAGTCAACATGTACCCTGGCCAAAGACAGTTGGAATGAGATCCTTCCTAAAGCTCTGACTGGAGTGGACTGCCCAAGCAAGTACTGTTCCTCTTTAACCACTGCAGGCTTTACACAGGTTATGTCAGAAGTTGTGTCTGTCTTAGCAGTGGCCTGTTTTCTATCCACCAAGATAGGATATAAACTCCAGTGATAGTTTGGTACCCCTGTTATCTCCAGACAACTTACCACTGGAGTATTGTTATTCCCACTTGCTGGCTCCCCCACTTTTTGTTCCCTACCATTCTTCCATGGACATCTATAGGATACATGGCCCCACTGGTTACATTTAAAACATCTAACCCTTCATCATGGCCATGTACCTGAAATAGTGGCTTCCTCTGTTACTGGTGAACTCTGTTGGGGTGATTTAGGCTGCCCACCATGGGTTACTTTATATCCATGTTCATCACTGGGTATCCCCTTCTTATGCAGTGATGCCCTGCTTGCTACGTAGAGATCTTTTTTTCCCCAACTCATCTGTAGGGTTACACTCCTGGTCTGCCAACCAGATTCTTATGTCCTTTGGCAAAACGCTGAGGGCTGGTTCCCTCACCAAAAGGTCTGCCAGCCCTTCGAAAGTGGCGATGTGACAGCCAGTTACCCACCTATGAAAATAAGTGCTTAACTCAACAATATAATCACACACACTTTCATCTGCCTTGCGTCTATGCTCACAAAACTTTTTTCTGTAAGCTTCAGGTGTTAACTTAAAACATTATAGTAAACATTTTCTTACTTTACCATAATTTAAGATCCCTTGGTCAGCAGTATACTCTTTACGTACTCTTTCAAATATATGAATAAAACTATCAACATTGTCACCCTCTGTCACTCAAGGTGTGTGTGTGTACTCTCAGTACTAAAGAAGAAAATAACTGTGTGTACTATTCTACATCATATGTGTGTTGATAATTGTTATTAATCTATGGATTTACAATATATTGTAAACTGTGGAAGACGTTTACTGACATTTATTGCTTCTGGGATTTGGTTCTTCCCTTCCCCATTACCTATTTGACACTGACAAAGACTCAGCATCTCCCTCTCATGTTGACGTTGCTTCTCATTTTCTTTGGCCTCCAAATGCTGCAGTCTCTCTGCTGATTCTAATTCCAAACATTTGGCCTCAAGTTCTAGTCTCTTTAACTCCAGACATGTTTTAAGTCCTCTGAGGAAAAGGTGAACTGTTTTGTTTCTGAGGGCTGCAAATTCCCATCACCAGACTCGTTATCCTCCTGTTGCTGGTCTGAGCTGCAGCTAAGGCTGAAAACATTTCCTCTTTAGTCAGATTGGCATGCACCAGTCCTTTGGCTTTGTATACCTTTGCCTAATGGTTCTTTGTCAGCTTGCCATAATCCTCTGCTGCCATCTTTGCCTGCTTTCCCTGACTAAACTAAACTAACAAAAAATAAATAAAACTGCTGTGAAAATTAAATTCTGCATGTTTACCTTGTGGCTGCTGAGAGTACACACACCTTGAGTGACAATTGCCTACAGGCTGCAGAAGTTCAATGAATATCCCACCACTGCTCAACACACACACACACACACACACACACACACACACACACACACACACACACACACACACACACACACACACACACACACACACACTTACTCTGCTACCCTTTGCCCAGACTATAAGATAGTTAATGCCTCCAGACACTCCAAAGCCAGCTACTCTAAGGCTCTTACATGAGTACCCAATTATACTGAGTTAAATTAATATTACTACAAATGGTAGTGTTTGACCATTGTTTTAAGGCTTTCAGGAGAGACCACAGTGTCATCAAACAAATATAAGTACTCTCAAAGGTTAAAATATTCTCTAAAGAATCAGCCACAATGAAACGTTTTAATATATTTAATAATAAACAATAAAAGAACATGAAAATACTAAATATCTGCTTACAATAAACACTAGACTTTCAATAACAGGAAATATTAAAATAGCACAGATGAATAGATTCACACAGCTACAGAAAACTAGCACTTAGCTAATCTCACTACATTTTCCTGATTGATATCAAGAATTACTATTCCCTGGTTACTTATTAAAACAAGGCTAGATGAAGTAGGTGAGAGATCCTTCTTTGTCAGGTTATAAAAAAGACTGCTCTGAGACTTCAGTCTCATCTAGTATTAAAACATCATTTAGTCCTGGATTACAGAATGACATCACGCATACCTGTTTCCTAGTACAGCCTTTTTGTCTCTGGATGCATTGAGACCTGTGAGATACAATCTTCATGGCTTATACCAAGAAATTTAATTTGAAACAATTTTTCAAAGTTAGCTGGACTGAAATTAACCACTTCTCTTCCAGTATCCTCTGCTACAATGTATTAATTTCATTATTTACCTTATAGTCTCCCATACAGGTGGTGTTCTTTTTCTGTCCAGCAGGACCCACTGTTGGTACATTTTTTAAAACAAGCAACTTTACAAATACATTTTCAACACAAGCACCTGTACAAATCAGTTTGATATACAAATGACATATAATTGTTTACACAATGCCAGCTAGCTATGCTGGCATATGGTACACATCCACTGCCCTACTTCTCCTGGAATAGCTGGCAATACCTCACAATGTTACAGGATACGTGGCCAATGTGTCCAATGCCACTACCATGGCAGCACTAGGCAACTTTGGGCGAAGTGCACTACAAAAGGGTACATGAGCAATGTGTCCAATGCCACTATCATGGCAGCACCGAGCACACTCATTTGTAGCTCATGGTCATCCAGATAGTTAATGGGGGTCAACACAAAAAAATCATATATTCATCATATAAATGGGCTAGAAGAGGGAGATAGCAAATTAAGAAAGGGAAAACAGCAAGCAGAGGAAAAGACAAAAGTTTAACCATGTGTGGCATGGACAGGAAAGGCATTTTTTGTGGGACAGAACTCTATTAATCCTATGTAGAGTCACAAAAGTCACTACTGCATCCATCAGAGTAACATTTTCCACAGCATACCTACATACTTACTCCCCTCTCTATTATATGGTTTTCTCATTTTGACTAGCCACCTTGAAATGCAAAACAGAACAGGGTTACAACAAGGCAGCAAGATCGGTAGCTAATACAAGTCACACATCACTGTTCTGCTGTAAAAACTCTAAATTAGCTAGACTTATCAAACCAGCTAAATTATACCCAACTTCACTTAACACATAAAAATCATATATAATTCCACTTCCTATCCAGTTATTAGTGAAATTCATCACTATGTCTCAAATTATCACCTTTGATCTTCTGACAAAAATCTGCTTGACATCTATAAGCTTTACAAAAACTGTGGTCAAGGTCTGAATGCTGTATCTTCCTATTATCAGGCTTTCCATATAATTTATGCTTGAACACTATGACTTTATTATGTCAGTTGAGTTTTTATTCTGATAAACTAATGTGTAGTTTTTCAAATTTTGTGCTTGAATGTTATGACTTTATTATGTCTGTTCAGTTCTCATTCTGACAAATGAATGTGTTGTTTTCTTATTTGTGCTTGAATGTTATAACTTTATTATGTTTGTCTAGTTTTTAATTCTATTAACCATATGTATCTGTAGCTCTTCTCCCTGGGCCTCCGCTGAAAATGGGTATGCCATGACCCAGTCAAACTTTCCCAGTAAAGAAATGCCAGATAAATAAATAAATAAATAAATAAGAAAATAAATGTGTGTACTATTCTACGTCATATGTGTGTTAATAATTTTTATTAATCTATGGATTTACAGTATATTGTAATATGATGTAATTTTTCACCCATGTATATGTATTTTATGTTGTTATATTTTTGGAGATTTTCTTCCCAGGCCTCTGTTGAAAACACAGCAGGTTATCTAATCTGACTTTCCCAGTAAACAAATAACCAATCAGTAAATAAATAAATTATAAGGGTAGCTGGGAAAGGTAGCAAGAAATGGTTTTAGAAAGGATAGTTGGAAAAGGGAAAGTCACAGTAGCAGACAAACAAAAGGGAAGGTCACAGTAGCAGACAAACAATCATAATGACAGATAGGCATGGTATTTACACAAATGGAGATGACAGTGGATGGACACAGACAGACAGACAGACAGATGGTGAACAGCTGGTGATGGGGATGGCTGGACAATGAGCAAGGAATAGAGAAAAACAAAAAGGATGGCAGCACCCAGATAGGATGGACACCAGATCACCATAGAGGTTACTATGAACAATCTTCAGTCACCTCAACAGTTGCTATCATAGGCAGGCTGCACCCTAGGTGGTCTAATAGTTGGGGGGGGGGTTGGCCAGCTGTGCAACTCAACAAGCCACATGAGAATGCATTTCACTGTGCTAAGGCAAGCATTCCTTTTCACTGCACCTTGGTAAACACCATCCTTTGCAACTGATGAGGGACTAACTCTGTCTAGGCCAATATCCAATGTCAGAAAAGAAACCTATGCTCTTCTCTTGAGCAGTGGTCATGGAGACCAATAGTTATCCATCTATGGTACTTTCAACAGGGTGGCAGCAATCCTTCTGAGAGACAGACCTGGTGACTCCTGCAATCCCAGCACCACAGGTGTTAGTTGATACAGGATGAAGGGACCTGTGTTGTTCTACCACCTCTAGCACAATTGGGCCTGCAGAAGGACATGCCGAATCGAACGCATTAGTACAAACACAAAGTGTACACCTACAATTGCAGTTTCACAGTGTAGTGGCACATAAGGTATATGCATCCCAGTGCCAGGAAAGCAACTCCAACTGCCATGCTGAGTTCTCACTCCTCTACTGTAAAATAAAGTGTGCACACCTAAGTGCACAGGTGCATCACTTCAAATAATATGAAGAGAAAGAAATGCTTAGAGTGTACACCCATCTCCTTCTCTGTAACCTTTGCATCCTTCTGCTGAGCCAAGTCAGGGAGGTGCCACAGCAGATCAGGGTACCACTGCAGGCACTCTTCTGCAGAACAGGTGATGCCAGTGGCATCACTCACTATCCCGGCAAGCTGTCAGGCATAAATCTTGCACAGGGGTCTATCTTACTGCCTTAGCAGGTACTTAGCAAAGTCCCTATGCAGGAAGAACAAGAACATCCTTCTCTCCCTGGCACAGCTTTCTCTTCCGAGCATGTAAGGAAGACATATAAGCTCATCCTGGTTTATGTGAGGAACAAAATGGCATCTGAATGTGCACATATGAATGTTTGGACATCACATGATGTGCAACATGGCACTGCAACAGGAGAGTGCTATCAGACATACTTAGTGTGACACCATGAGGTTACTTTAACCCAAATACTGGGTATATGAAAAGGCAGGCTGCATGCTGTGCTAACACACTGTGTGCATAGTTACCATGGATAGCAGGTTATGTTCTAGCTGCATTTCAATGACAATGGTGCTAAATGGCCTCATTAGCATAACCACCTCTCCAAGAGGCCAATATAGTACAATAGAAAATATGGGTCCCATTTTGCACAAGAAAGCTTACAAAAAAATAAAAACATCAGAACACAAGACTTTACAAAGTAACTCTGCAGACTTGAAGATACAGATAGTGACGTGAGAAAACCTACCTGGTAATATACCACACTGCTGTAAAGTCCTGCTAGCTACTCTTGATATGTCTTAAATGTATACATTTCTACATACTCATCCAGTTACAATAATCACAAGCAGCCAGATCATCTTATGAATCATTCTCATCACTAAATAGCAGCACAAACAGATGCTATTTCCCAGATTTCTGTATCTGTTTATCAAACATAAGTGTTAGTGGTTTGAAAGTTGATAGAGTACTTGTAAACAATGTTGGGTAAGACAGATATGCTTTTACATAGTATTGGAAATAGGTAATGTTATTAGAAAGGAATTATCCATCACTGTAAGACAGTGAATACATCATAGCATAGTGTTGGAAACTGGTGACTTTATTAAAATGGGTCAGCAATCGCTTTAAGATAGTGAGTGGAAGAAGCAAACTGTAGCCTGTAATCAATTGCTCACATATATGTGAGGGGAAGGTAAATGTAAGACAGATACAACTTCTCTGCAACTAACACAGTCTTGGAAACCCTTAGCAGCTTACTTAATTAGAGTCAGTGTTGGCAGTTGTGCCTACTGTATTTCTGTATCACATTTACTTTAATTAAAAGGGCTTACACTATTGTCAAGTAAATGGGTTACTGTGCAATGAATTGTTCAGATGCATTATAATGTGATTTAGTCTTCTGAATGTTTAGAAAACTACAGTACATGCATTTTGTACATGATTTCTGCACTTCTTGCCTGTTACCTTGCTTGCTGTACTATGAAGCTTCATTGCAGGTAATGGAGCCTGCTTTCCTACTCCTATACTCGATGCATTGCATCGATGCTCTAGTGCTGCTACACATTTTGCATGGCACATTTCTTTATTTAAGATATTATAAGTTTACTGTTTATATACCATGTATATCCAGTCAAATGAACAGTCATTATACCGTTTCTCCTTGCATGTGTGTGCGAGGACATCTACAACAAAGGGATATTTTTTATATTTGTTTCAGTCGATTACTTGGTCATAAAAACGTCATACTTACGGGATATACTTTACATCTTGTAATCACCGTAAACCCAATGCAGAAACAGAATTATGTATGGAATTTTGCTTGAAACAGGCAAACTCCTAATTATTGAATGGCAATATCCCATCCCATCTTAAAGACAGCCTGCTAAGCTAAATTAAAAATGCTCAATCATTGCAAATAGAATGTCTTACTTCCTCTTTTATGGCAACTATAATACCAGTAATTATGGCAGAAGGAAATATTTTCCCAATAAAAATGTGCTTACAATTACAGAACTAGAACTAAATTACCCAACTTAATGGTAATGCACTTTTTATGCTGTATTTTATAGTTGTGTCAGCATTTAATAAGCATCTCTGCTTTGCATAAATTAACTGAAACACAGCACACATATAGCAATTTAAGTAAATTTCATCAATTATGAGGCCACAGAAATCATATTCAGGCTGATTGTTGTTCTAAAAGAACCCCTTTTCTTGAATGTGTTTGCTATTCCACAGAGCTAGAATATTAAAAAATTCTATATTCTAATAAAATAGTTTTATTATTGTTCTATATGCTTATTTTAGTCCATGTAGTTAGTCAGTTTTCTCTATTAAGTTTTTACTGGTGCTTACTTAAAAATATTCTGAACACTGCAGTTATTTACCTGAATGTGTGTGTGTGTGTGTGTGTGTGTGTGTGTGTGTGTGTGTGTGTGTGCACTCACACTCACTCATGGATGCATGTTTGTGTGTGTGAGAGTTTATGTGTGACGGTTGCATATGAAATCAAGTTTATTATGTAGTCTAAAATAAACCAGTGGGGTATATTCAGCACTTAAATTAATTGTCTTGTAATATTGCCTGCAATAATCTCATGTGCACTTAGGTGCAGTATTATGAACCCTTTGAAAAAAAAAAACACTTCCTGTTATAAATAAATAACATGTTATAAATAAATTATTATAAATACATTTTTACATGCTGCAGGAAATACTTATTTGCTATATATTTCTGCATCTATATAATCACTTTTTAATAAGCACTATGCAAACAAAGATCTCAAGTTTACAGGAAACAGTACATCAGACAGGCTTGCTCCTTACTCAGATGTTTATTTTCACCTGAGCATACAAAAAGTTACTACAACACATTAGGTTCAGCGGTAGTCACTAGGCATGTATTTCAGGATAATCCTAGCCCAAATTGCTAGTTACCCTAAAGAATTGCTGGGTTAAGTGTCTTGCTCTAGGTCACACAGCAGACAGATGACAGCTGGGGGAATCAAACTCCGTACCAAAGGAGATAACTTGATCACAGCCAGATAGGCTTATTTTGTCTTTGATAATATAACTACCTTTTTTGCTATTGATTAAAGGAATGGCATCCAGAAACAACTGCATCTGTTTTAGAAAATATGCAAAAGGATAAAAGGCATGTGGTTTATTACTCTTTTTAAAAAAAATTACATAATCTGTACAGATCAGTAGCATGAATCATTATATGCCTTTTGAAATAGCTAGACCAAATCTAGTTTCAAAATTATCCTGCAGACAAAATGTGGTTTATAATATCAATGTTTTGTGTATTCTTTACTTAAAATGGTAAGTATGAAATTTGGTACAAACAAACAGTTCTCACCTACCTCTACATTTTTACTCACAGTTGCATTTGCCATTATGAGCCTAGTATTACGAGATAAATTACAAGTAATACATGCATACACACACACACACACACACACCACACACACACACACACACACACAGATATATATATATATATACATACATAGTATACATAAAGTGCATGGAGCGCCATTAAATTGCTACATTATCAAAGAAAAAACTTGTAAAGTGCATTAACAGTGCTTAGGGGGATATATAACAATTGTCAAATCTTGTGCTAGGGACTTTCATTGCCTCTCAAATGTCCCAAAGTATTGTGTTCTATCTTTACTCTGTTCTTAAGGATTATATTTCATCAAGAATGCCAAAAGTACAGTTTCATTTTTCTTACTGTTTAGAAAATGCATATTGATGCAAACCTGTTCTTCCATTAAGTTTTTAAGTGAATTAGATGAATATTTAAAAACTGTGATCTCCCCCGTCCACAATTCTTAAGGAAATAAGATACATAAAATGACAGGTCTGCTGTTGTTTATAAGACAGCACTGAATAAGTGCTTCACTGGCTTTCAAAGCCAATAAAACACTTCACACTTTTTTTCTATAACCAGTAGTACATAGAGCAAGTAAAACTATATGCACTACAAAGAATTATGATTTAGTCTCCAATCATAACCTTTTATTATGCTTTCTCGACATGGATGCCGGGATTCATCTCCCAAGCTTCGCTCTCTTGGTGAATGTTTTTTGGCATCCATGTCTTGAACACATAATAAGCAGGTTTTGATCTGAGACCAAACTCATAAAGCTTCCTCTCTCTCTCTCTCTCTCTCTCTCTCTCTGTCTC
>NC_056726.1:989147914-989227914 GCF_019279795.1 Protopterus annectens | reverse complement strand
AGTTTTGTAAAGACATTTATGTCATTTGACTATCACACTGATTTGTACAGATGGTTGTGTTAAAATGTATTTGTAAAGTTGCTTGTGTTAAAAATGCATCAACAGTAGGTCCTGCTGGACAGAAAAGAGATATACATATATGTCAGGCAGTATTATTATAACTGATTAAACGTACATGTTTTCACAGAGAATTCTAGAAGGGAAGATATTAATCTCAGTCCAACAAATTGTGAAAAATAGGTTGAAAATTAAATTGGTTGGCTTAGGCCATACAGATTTTATCTTTCAGGTTTGACTGTAGCCAGAGACAAAATAGTCTGGGAAAAAAGAGGACTAGGAATCTTAGTGTATTGTCCTAAGAGGTCAACTAATTGCTACCCTGGAAGGGTGGAAGTTTTTGAAATTGTTTTATACCTTTCAGATGCTGCAACAGATCTAAGCAAAGCTCTGGGTTTGTATTGTTTCAGAAGAAAAGTACATTACTGCACAGGCTCCAACTCATGGTTCCAGCAAGAAGCAATCTCAAAACATACTCAAAAGCTGTTGATATGTTTGGTTTTAGCTCTTTCATTTTAATAAATGCAAAACATCTTCAGATAAAACAGTAAAAATCCAAACATATTTGAAATGGAGCTTGTATAATATCCTAGGTCACATGAGAACCAAACCCTCTTTCATTCATGAAATTTAAAGGTATACACCCCTATTAACAGACTTAACTCCATAGCTTAAATTACATAGTGTTCCATGGTGATTAATCATTGCTGAAAGATGTCACCTAAACTTAGTTTAACATAACCATAAACAAATCATGAAAGGCATAAGAAATGTAAAAAGCATAAAAAACTTGCTCCCAAATTGTGTATTATTACACAACAAAAAGATTCTAAAAAATATGTAAAAAGTATCTATATAGAGAGAAAAATACAGTAATAAGGAACTATAACAAGAGAACTGAAAAATGAGATATAACCAACATTTTTTATTTTGTCTTTTTAAAGCATTAAGTTTAAGTAAACAACCAATGGAGGAATGATTATTAAGTCTGGGCCAGCTATTGGTATGCAGATTGAGTCACCTAAATAGCTCACATTTTTCTAAATACAGCTGCCACAGACCCCTACATTCACCTTGTGTTATTTTTTCAATGATCACAAATTTGAAAAACTGACCTGGAGTGTCTGTGGCATGTTTATCGCGTGTTATATGTGAAGGATCAGTATAACTTTGATTATGCACAAATCTTTAAGAGCACTGGCGAACAATTAAGTGTTATTAAAAACAGGAAAATAAAAAACTGGTAAGAGATAAGCATGCATATTTGGACAACACAGCTTATCCCCCTCCCCGCAATTCACAAACCTGGGGGATTCATTTTGGTTCTACCACTGCAGCTACCTACTGTCATAATACTTCATCTAACACACCTCCACACAGAGATGGACAGGAGATCGACTTCAGGGACAACCACACTCCCCAGGATGACAAGCCTTTAAACTCTCCACTTCCTCATCGGTGAGACAGAATCAAGGCAAGGCAGAACCATTTCCAACAGAATCAACAGGTGCAGTAGACATCATCCACGAAAAGCAATATACAGGAACAACCATTGGAAGTAAGTAAAATTCATTTTCTTTCTATGTCGCCAATTATTGAATGCAAAATAATAATTAATACAAAAGGGTAATTCAAAATGTTATATTACTCTTCCTATAAAATTAGCGGGGACTGTGATAATCTTTTCGAATGAGGTATGACTTTCGTACCATTTGAATGAGCAAATTTGCCAAATTTATTTATGGATTTTAAACAATATATAATAAAACTGAACTTTAATATATAATTTGACACAACCAGTGGGTCCTTGGATCCTCTGAGGATTTGCAGTACTTTTAATGCTCCAGTCCACCCCAATAGTTCTCTTTTTGAAAAAAATGTGCAAAATGGACTTTTGAGACAGTCTTTGCAAAAGAAGAAGGCACAGTTATGTGGACGATATGCTTTCTAGTGAAAATCATTTGCTTAAAGAATTGAATAATCATGCTGTGAGACTGATGAAACCAGACAAAAGAGGGGGACTAGTTATCATGGATAAGGCAGATTATAATACCAGGATGCAGAGTCTGTTGGCAGGTGATTTTAATATGAAGGTTTATTTAAATGAATTGAATACCACATATAAAAAAGTCAGGGACATCATTAAAGAATTATTTAGTGACCAGCAGATTGATGTACATGAATGTAATTTTCTGAATGCAGGGTCCCCCACCATACCTATGATTTTTGTGGTCCCAAGAATTCATAAGTGCATCCAAAAAACCCAAATATGATCCACTGCTGATAGCAGAGGGTCTATCACCTACCCTTGTGCTAAGTTTTTGGATGAAAAACTAAAGAATCTAATCACACAAGACAATTATATTTGTAAGGATTCATGGGATTTCCTCAGAAAAATTAACTGTTTGGAGTATAATGACAACTTCATACTTGTAACGATGGATTTAAAGGATCTCTATAACATTATTCCCCATGATGTCAATCTACACTGATTCACACAATACTTATATGATAAAGGTACCACAGAGGACAACATTAATACCTATGAAACACTATTAGATATCATCTTAAAGAATAATTATTTCATTTTTGATCATAAGTATTTTTTGCCATCCACAGGGGTTGCTATGGGTTCTACATGTGGTAGGCTTGTAGCAAAAACTGCTGTGTTGAAATGGGAAGAAAAATACCTTTTTAAGTTAGTATACATGAATTTTTGTAAAATGTAGAGGCACTGTTTGGGTGACATTTTTCTTATATGGGAAGGAGACTTAAACAAATTTTCAAAATTCTTCGAGTATCTTAACCAAACAACTGACTTCCTTAAACTCACCTTTGAAAAAAAATTTTTCGCTATTGCTTATTTGGACATCTCTTTAACTAAGGACATCCAGCAAAAAGATTTGTATCTAAAATTCACCGCAAACAAACTTTCTCGAATACCTATTTACACTGTTCTAGCTCCCACCCTTTTCATCAGAAGCATACAGTGGTCAAGGGTCAGTTCATAAGAGCTGCACACATGATATCACAGTTTGAAGATTCTTTGGGTGAATGTGGAGACATTAGGTCCATGTTCCCGGCCAGAGATTATCCATCTAGTCTGATCATTGAGTTGCTGTATTAAGTCATCAACAAATGTGAGAAGAACTTTTTTGTACCTATTATACAAGATGTGCCCAGCAAAACACATATCACTCCTCAGCATTCCAAAGTAGAACCACCTCTTTCCCCCTCTCCCCATACTCGAGGCAGGGGAGAAAATGGGCATGTGTTCTATGAGCCTCAATTATAGTGGTACCTTTATTACTTCATACAGAGTGGATAGCAGAGACATAACAAGAATTTTGGAGAAGAACTGAGCTCTTTTGAAGGAGGACACAAATATATTGAATGAGGTGAGTGGCAAATCAAATATAGTGTATAAACATGGCTGTAACTTAAAGACAGTAGTGGAACATTTTGGTACTGGGAACTGTTTTCCCACAAAGAATTGTAAAAGGGCAAAATATGGCTTCTGTTCCATTTGCAGATTTATAATGGTATGTGAAGAGTTCAAGGTCAGTAACTACACTTTCAAATAATTAATAGACTCATTTAACTGTCTCACTAGTGGCATTGTATGGGCGGCTTTGTGCCAAAATTGTCCAGCATTTTCTATCTGTAAATCTGAACATAAATTAAAAGATCATGTCTGCAAACATATAACTGGCATCAGAATTCACAAGGGAAGAAATGCTTTAGCTAAACATGCAATAGATGCTCCAGGTCATATTTTCAAATTTGTGATAATTGAGAAAATAACGCAAGGTGAAAATAAGGGTCCATGGCAGCTGTATTTTGAAAAATGTGAGCTATTTTGGCAACTCAGTCCTCATGCTAATAGCTGGCCTGGACTCACACCTCCATTGGTTGTTTACTTAAACTTAATGTTTTAAAAAGATAAAATGGAAAATGTTGGTAGTTTCTCATTTTTCAGTTCTCTTCTTATAGTTCCTTAATACTATATTTTGCTCTCTATATGAATATTTTTGGATATTTCTTTGAATCTTTTGTTGTGTAATGACATAAAATGTGGGCGTAAGTTTTTTTTAATTTTTTTATGCATTTTTACATTTCTTATGCCTTTCGTGATTTGTTTATGGTTTGTTATGTTAAACTAAGTTCAGGTGACATTTTTCAGAAATTATCAATATCCATGGGGCAGTATGTAATTTAAGCTATGGAGTAAAGACTTTTAATAGGGGTGTATAGTTTTAAATTTCATGAACGAAAGAGGGCTCGGTTCTCTTGTGACCTAGGATATTATATAGGTTCATAGGTAGGTACTAGGCTATCGGCCCAAGGGCCTAAGTAAGGCTAGCCAACAAGGTTCCCTGGCTTATACCACCCAAGATAGTTAATTCCCTGTGCCCCTGTTGAGCAGAGCCACAGAAGTGATCCCCGGGGTGTATTTCCTATTTCCCATCCACTCATCAAGATTTTTCTTGAAGAGTGCTAATGAGGAACTTTGCTTGACATAGATGGGTAGCTTGTTCCAGAGTATGGGAAGTCTCTGGGACATAAATCTATCCCTCCAGCATGTCCTGTTTATTGTGGTGACAAGGTTTAGGTCCCTAGAGTGTGTAGCCTGGTGGGATTAGGATTTCTTTATTTGTAGCATGTCCAACAGCCCTGGGTTTGACATAGCTTTATATGTTAGACAGAGATCACCTCAGAGTAGGTGATATGGTATGGAGTAAAGCTGGAGTTTATTGAGAAAGACAGTGTAAAGCATCTGTTTGAGGCCAGTAATCCTCTTTGTGAGGTACTTTTGTGGCCTTTCCAGCTGCTGCAGATGTCTTGTGAGGTACCTTCCAAAAGGGGTGTTGTACTCTATAATTGGTCTAATGAGTGTTGAGTAGAGGGGAACAATGACCTCTTTTTTTCTGGATGAGAACTCTTTTGTGATGAGGTGTGCCACGTAGAGGATTTCCTGACTACTGTGGTGATGTGATTATCAAAGGAGAAACTACTGTCCACCTGGGTCCCAAGGTCTCTTATCCCACATTCGGCATTAAGTAGACTGCCACCTATGTGGTAGTTCATGGGTACAGAGTTTTTACCAAAGGGGATGACAATGCACTTTTTGGCATTGAGCTTGAGGACATGGCTCTGACACCAGGCATCTGCCTCAGTGAGGCCCTTCTGTAGGATGACCACATCATTTGGAGACTCGACTATGGCTCCTAGTTTGCAGTCATCTGTGAACTTTGTTAGCCAAAGGCCTTCTGTATTAACCTGTACTTCAGAGAAGTAGATACCAAACAGGAGAGGTCCCAGTACTGATCCCTGTGGTATTCTACTTGTCACTGGTTTGAAGTCAGATTTGGAGTCTGCAACTTTTACAGTGTGGGTTCTGTCAGTGAGCCAGGTGGCAACCCATATTGTGACGTAGGGATTTATACCTGTTTTAGTGAGTTTAGCTATAATTCCAGAATGGGGGATGGTGTCGAAAGCCTTGGCGAGGTCAAGATAGGCTGTGTGAACCACCTTACCCTCATCTACGTCTTTGGTGACTGCCTCAAAGAAATTGATCAGGTTCAGGAGGCATGATCTGCCTTTCACAAACCCGAACTGGGTGGGGTCTAGAGTTTGGAGATTACCAATGTCTTTGTTTATGAGTTCCATGATGATACGTTCCATGGCTTTACAGACCAGGCTCATCAGGCTAATAGGGCGATAGTTATTGGGATCAGTGGTGGCTCCCCCTTTGTTGGGTGGGATAACTGTTGCTGTGTGCCATTCAGTGGGCACAAAACCTGACGTGAGGCTATGATTGAACATGGTGCTTAGGTGGGGAGCCAGTTCATTCTGAAGTTTTTGTAAAATGCAGCCTGGGATGTTGTCCAGTCCCATGGATGCTGTGTTTTTGGCTTTAGAGAGTGTAGCTTTTACTTGCATAGTTATGATTACAGGGACTTTGCATTCTTCCTGTATAGATATGGGCCCTTTAGAGGGTGAGAGGGGGGTAAAGTTAGCACTGAACCTATCTGCCAGGATGTTGGCAATATCAGTTGGTTATGTAATTTTTGTGCTGTTATGCTGTAACTCAGAGCAGATCTGGGTGTTGCCATTGAGATTCTTGACATAGCTATAGAATGCTTTGTGGTTGTCCCTAGAATCAGTGGCAATTTTGTTTTCATATCTGGCTTTGGAGGATCTTATAAGAGATCTCAGCTTTTTACTGAGGCTGACCAGGGAGCTCCTCCACTCATGGGATTTTACTCTCTTTTGCAACAGTTTCTTCCTTCTGTTGTACAGTTTGTTTATGGCAGGGGATCACCAGATTGGCTTCCTTTTTTTGAGGATAACGTCTTGGTTCTGTTTGGGATAGCATAAGCCATGCACTTGTGTAAGTGCTTATAGAGTGCATTTGTGTAGAATTCAGCAGTCATAACTGTATTGTCCATCTGCATGGGTGTCATGAATTTGCCACTTCTGTCTTAAGAAGCATGACGTTGGCTTTGGAGAAATTTTTTACCATGGTTTACTTAATGGAGGGGGTGGGGGCAGGATGTGGATATATAGGGTGATTAGCTTATGGTCGGATCTGACCAACAAGGAGTTGACTTCAGGTGTGGAACACAGGTCACTCATGTTAGTAATGACTAGGTCTAAGATATTGTTGCATCTGGTGGGGGGTGTGGATAAGTTGATCCAGGGCATTGGAATTTATGAATTACAGAAAGCATTGAGCGAAGGAGTTGGTACATGAGTAGTTTTCCCAGTTAATGCTGGGGGAGTTGAAATTGCCCATTATTAGGGTGTTTGGTTAAACCCTAATATTTTCCAGTACATCAAGAAAAGAAGAGTGAGAATCCTGGGGCATGGTGGGGGGGTCTGTAACAAGCTACAATTTGGATTGCAGTTTTGCACAGAGTTAGTTGTTCCAATTCAAATGTGTTTGGACGTTTTACTGTTTTATCTGAAGATGTTTTGCATTTATTAAAATGAAAGTGCTAAATCATATGTTTCAGCAGCTTTTGAGTATTTTTTTAAATTGTTTTCTGCTGGAATCATGAGTTGGAGCCATTGCAGTAATGTACTTTTCTTCTTGGTTTGTAAACTTTGTTTTGGAGCCTGTGTATTGTATCAGAATTAGGTGACCAGATATGATGTTATTCAATAACCAGCACTGAAAAGATTTTTTTAGATATTAGTGAGAGATATTTCAGAACTCTTGCAGCAGCACTTTGTTTTTTGGAACCTGGCAGGAAAGATCTCGCACAGATATCTCACATAACCACACACCTCATCTTGCCTGTCTGTAGTAAGCAACTCAACACTTCCTCTTGCGTTACTTTAATAAGTAACCAGGGAATAGTAATTCTTTAGTCAGTCAGGAAAATATAGTGAGATTAGTTAGATACTGTTTTTCTGCATTCGTGTGAATCTTTTCAACTGTGTTATTTTTTATATCTCCTGTGATTGTACAGACTGTACCTGCCAGGTCATACAGATCACTGTCTCTGGCCACGGACACGGTACCTGTGCCTGGCAGGGGTGCTACAGACCGTAGTAGGTACTAAGCCAGACTGGATACTGTCATCAGAAGCAGGTGGTTGGTGACTGGAGACAGGTCCCTGTTGGGACTGTCCAGAGCCACGTGCACGTGGTCTCCTGGGGTGGTCTGATGACAGCACAGACCCAGCATTGCTGGGGCTGCTGCTGGCACTATGGGAGCGGCCGCGGGCCTGTTGTCGTCCGCGACGGCTGCCAGCTGCTGCTGTTGCTGGCATACACCCACGTCGATGCCTCAACCGTCCACCATTGCCCTGGTTCATGGACATGTAGTTGTGGAACAGATCTAATGTGTCCCCCCAATGTCTGTCAATGATCTCAGTGAAATCACGGATGGCAGCCGCAACATCACGCATACTGTCATTCATAGCTGTGCAACATGCTCTCAGCTCCCTCAGACCCTGTCTGGTGTACCGTTCCATACGTGACTGTGCCTGCATTACAGCCCAAAACATAGCTGAGGTTGAAAGACCTCTGTGGGCACGTCTGACAGGGGCAGTACGCCCATGGATGCTCCCACGAGAACCCCTGGACATCTGCCGGTGTGGTACCATGTCAGGACCCTGGCCATGGCTGCTGTGTGGGGATGCATGTGCCACCGATACCACATTACCCTGGTCAATGCCCACTGTATCGTGTCCATCACCTAGGGACATTGGTGACAAAGGATGTACAGGCAGGATGACTGTGCGCATTGATGGGGTCGACAGCTGTGCACTGTCAGTTGGCTGACCAACGACGGACCCTGGCACACCTCCCTGTGCCATTACACAGGTATCCTCATTATCACTATCCACGGCAGCTGATTCAGGTTCCCTGTTGCACAACACCAGAGCAGCACCAGAACCTGTGGGAGTAAGACAGGAAACACAGTTTACAATGTGTACACAATGTCACCACTGATACACACAGGCACACATGCACACAGGTGCACATGCACACGTGCACACATGCACACATGCAGACATGCACACAGGTGCACATGCACACATGCACACAGGTGCACATGCACACATGCACACAGGTGCACACATGCACACATGCACACATGCACACAGGTGCACACATGCACACATGCACACAGGTGCACATGCACACATGCACACATGCGCACATGCACAATGCGCACATGCACACATGCACACATGCACACAGATGCACATGCACACATGCACACATGCACACACCTCAGTATATGAGATATCAACACACAGACACAAACACACCTGCAATCAAACACATAGCACTACTGCTTCAGCCTATTATTACTATTAATATCCAGAGTATTGAAGGTATTATTACACACTCACCAGCATGGATAGGCTGCCTTGCTGTTACACCAGAGGGACCTGCAGAAATGAAACATTTATTGTCAGTGGGCACAACTGTGCCATTGATACTGTGAGTATGATACAGTTCAGTAGTACAGCAGAAGGTTTCCACAGGTCTACTGCTGATATTAAGAATATCACTCTTGCACAATAATTACCAAGATAACAGCTACAAACCGAGGACATACCTCACACATGCATAAACTACCAGTGTACAGAACAGTCAACTATACATATGGCATGTTACCTGCATGTTCCGAGTCCTGCTGCTGGGTGGCTCCAGCCTCCATCATTATGCATGTATGCTGCTGCTGTTGTTGCTGTTGGGCTGGAGCCACAACACTTAGGAGTAGTCCCTCCAGTCTGGTGAGGGGGGGATGTATAGCTGCCCCACCACCTGTGACAAGCTGTTGCCTGTGGATATCCGACGCACGCTGATGGACATTTCTAATTAAATCACTGCAGTGATGGCGTTCCTGCTCATATGTCCGGTTATGCGTGCCTATGTCATTTACCCGACGGACCAGGTCTTGCCACAGTGCAGCCCTCTCCTGCTGGTTCTAGCTGGTGTGGGAAAAGAGTATTGTGAAATCCCGCACCAGGCTCTGGTGTATCTCCTCATCCTCCGCAGTGGAGTAGGTAGGGTTTCGCTGTTTAAACATAGCCCTGAAAAGGAAAAGAAAAATATGTCAGCAATATATGTCAGCAAAATATGGCACACATAATACACATATTACTCGACTGTAGTGATATAACCTAACTCACATATATAGCATCTGTCTGTCTATTGGGGGATACACATGTAAATGACCAGATATCAGTGCTCAGCTGACAACTGTGCAACAGTACCTGGCACACTCCATACGACAGACTAGTATACTCCAGCAGTCAGCACACTGGTTCAGGTCCAATGCACAACCTCACACTGGGGGTTTGTATCATGGAACTGTATGGGGAACATTATCAACCCATGCACTGCATGCAATGCACGTTACATATTTCACTGGTAATGCACACTACTCTTACTTGCCATAACCCTACCTACACCGCAGTCACATACAGGGTAACACAGCACAACATATGGCAATGTAGTATGTTTGGATCGCAATACCTCACACATCTGTCTCTGGCCTCACACCGAGGACACACACTACTATGACAGACAGACAGTCATGGTGAGCAATCACACCATTACATAACATGCACCCAGTCACTGGCACACTCATTCTACCTCACATAGTTGGTTTGCAATGGGTTCGTGGGTGTGCATTGTGTCTTAGGTAGGTAGTATGCTATTGGTCCTGGGCCTACAGCAGCATACTGTTATGCTACCCTGCCCCTTGTGACACATGTGATGTGATCGTACCTGCTCCCGTCAAACAATTACACAGGGTGACTCATATGGTATATTACCTATCTGCATAACATTCAGCAGGGGTATGTCTGACATCTACTCATGGGGAGCCTTGCATCTTACTGCTGTGTGGTTTACTCCAGGGTATGTGTTATCTGTGGGTAGGAACCTGTACCTCCACCATGTGCTCTTTACTGCGGTGACAAGGATGACAGACATAGGTAATTTGGGTTGTGGATGTTGTGAGGTTTTACCATGGTTGTTGGACAACTGTCATGGGTGTGACTTAACTGTGTATATCCAGCAGTGGTAACCTCTATGTAGGTAGTATGGGTGCGCTCTGTGGTCTTGTCAGTCACTCTGCATAGGTAATGTGTTTGAGTGCATTGTCACAGTTTCTTACGTATGACTGTGTCCTTCTCCATATCTGTAGCTGTCATGGGAGGTACATACCGTGTAGGACATTGTGGGGTGTAGAGGGGTACAGTGACCTACATGTCCATAGCTGACACACCATGTCTGCTGACACATACCATGTACAGGTATTACAGGACTAGTGTGCCACTGTGAATATCAATGGGGAGCCTATTGTACACTTGTTGCCCCTGTTCCCCCCTGACACATGCAGTGGTGGGCAGACAAGCACATATGTGGTGGTTACTGGTGTAAGTGTTTTGGAATGGGGTATGGTACTCCAGTATCCACACTGGTGTTCACTCCATGCCTTTGTCACCAGGCACCTGTTGCATTACATCTGCACACATGTGCCTCACTCAGTATATACATATATATATATATATATATATATATATATATATATATATATATAGATAGATAGATAGATATGTGTGTGTATATATATATATATATATATATATATGTATATATATATATTTAATATATATATATATATATATAGATATATAGATATATAGATATAGATATGGAGAGAGAGGGGGAGAGAGAGAGAGAGAGAGAGAGAGAGAGAGAGAGAGAGAGAGAGAGAGAGAGAGAGCGAGAGGGGGTGGGACAGAGAGATAGAGATAGTCATATACAGACATATCTGTAGACAGTCAGATCTGTCTGTATATGTATATGTATCTACATATATCTATATATGTATGTGTGTATTACATATATATGTATGTACATATTCTATCTATATATGTCTATGTATTTCTACATCCCTCTCCATGTATGTATACATATATGCATATTATATATATATATATACATACATATCTCGATATACATACACATACATATGATAGATATATATATATATATATATAAACGTTTTTATTTACACATATGTATACACAAACTAACGTACTGATGAACATCCATTACTGTACAACCTACATTGTACATTGCACTACAACCTACATTGATATGTGCACATAGTTACCTTCACATACATATGTATGTACAGCCTTCAGTGCCAGTTGCAGTATGTCCCCTGCCCTATGCACATCTTCATATACATAGATACAGACCAATAACACATATGGAGGGTTCACAGTATGTAGACTATTATATTTTTACTTTACATTACCTGTGTTTGTTACAGCTGTTTGCATTGGCTTTCTGATAGTTGGCCTGCTGCTGCTTCTCTTGCCAGCTTCAGTATGCCTTGGCAGTGTCAGGTTGTGATGACAACTTGTTTGTTTTGTTGTTATATATTTTCTTTCTTTCTTTCTTTCTTTCTTTCTTTCTTTCTTTCTTTCTTTCTTTCTTTCTTTCTTTTCTTTCTTTTCTTTCTTTTCTCTCTCTCTCTCTCTCTCTCTCTCTGTCTCTACCTCCAGAGGGTGCAATGAAAGTATTGCATGTGTGGACTGGGAGTACAGGATGCTTTTGTAGGTATCTGCACATGTCCATGTGATGGCCTCTGCACCAATTGTTAGCCAGAATTTACTAATTGCATGCAGCCTGTTGTGTAGTGATTGCAGTTCTCACTGTGATTTCAGGACAGTGCTATAAAAAGGTTTGTTAGGTAGGCATAGCCCTTTCAGATTATCAGGGTGGGGACCATGCTGGTATGCTGTGGACACTGTTCTGTGAGTGTAACGGTTGTTATGTCTCTCATATTTCAGGCTGTGTTGTGCACACTGCAATGCATGTTGTACTGTAACCTGAGTATTCCTTCCTCCAGTTTCCTCTTCTCAGTGTGTATGTAAACTGACACCTAAGACTAGTAATACTGTGTATATGGGTGTGTGTGCTTTCCTGTGGGACTTGTGGTGTAACTGGTATATAGCAGTGGCTCTTGCAATTTGTTGCTATGGCTTCAATATTTGCCCATTACATTCACTCCTTGTATGCCTGCTAGGTGTCTTAACTGTAATGTGTTGCTATGGCTTTCCTATTTTCCATTTACATTCACAGCTTGTAATGCTTGCTATATCTGTTTGAGCAGCAATTCCCTATGTGTTTATTGTGGTAGGGTGGTACTGCATGCTGTGTGGTCTTGCCATGGTGTGGGCCTTGACACTTAGACAGGTATTTGATTATGCTGCTGAGCAGGCCTCAGATACTCTTAGGTGCATCTTTTATCGGCCTCATGGAATGGTACATATCAGTGGGATACACCCATGAAATTTTCTGATATTCTGCAGTTGTGACTGTGGGTTATTTTGAGCATATGTATTACTACACCATTTGTGACGTGCAAGTGGTGCATACTTTCAGTAATTCATAATTACCATAGCATGTGTTGTAACACCTTTCTGCCTACTTTTAGTACATTTCACAGGGAGTCAGTGGAGCACAATTAACATTTGTTTTCAAATCAGGGACATCTCTGTAACTCAGTCACAGTTGCTATGTCTGGGCTGTTAACTATTAAACTATGGCAGTGTTTATCCTGCTCTGAGTATGTGTGTGGCTTGCAAGGTGGTACTGTGACATTATTACCTACTAGCTTCCAACTAGCTTTGACAGTAAATATACATGACATGCTTTGTGTACTAGACTTCCTATATTCCCTTTACATTCATTCCTACTATTTCATGATATATTTCTTTCAGCACAATATTCTTGTATAGCAGTCATGGCTTAGTGGTAAGTCATGCAGACTACTGTTTCCAAGGTCCTGGGTTTGGGACTGACAGTGGGATTTTATTTTGCTTTTGAGCAGACTACAGGCCTTGTCATTCAGAGTGACTAAGGCACTTTTAAGCAGTTGTAAGCGGGTTAGCGCTGGTTTGCGCGGAGCTCACGCATGCGCACTGTTGCTTAGCTTCACACACACACACTTAGCTAAGCGCACACAAGCGCTCACCCACTTACAACTGCTTAAAAGTGCTTACTGTCGTGCACATCCGTGCTACTTTCTTTGAAAGAAAAGAAAATGGGGAGATAGGAAAGTGGTGAAAAAGGGGGCACAAAGAGGGTGGGACAGTAGGAAAACAAGCTCGGGATTTGCAGGAAGGATGTAGGATAGGCCCATAGCTGCCCATTTCTTTATCAGCAACAGCTGTGCATATGTGTGTAATTTGGTGTGATATTTGATACCCTCCACCCCTGAGAGAGGGGTGAGGACAACAATATTTGTTGTACAGCCAATTGTAATTGCCAGTTTACATGTCCAGCAGACATGTCTGCGAAATGGGCAGCTATGTATGGGGCATAATTTTTTTGTGGGAACAGAGTGCCCTTTTATTTATTTATTTTTTTTTTCAGGTGAGAGTGGAATGTCAGGTACAGGAAGTAGGTATAGTTGGGGAGGTAGGTAGGGGAGGTTAACAGACAAGACAAACAAGATGCATACAGGGGTGGTGTATGACACATGTGGGGGGGAACACAATTGACGGGGACGGAAGTTTGGATATCTCGAGCCCATGAGCCCACAGATGGCAACAGTGGAACTGAGATCCCCACCCATGGGCAGTTGCCACTGTGCCTTCACTGCCCAGGACGGGGCTGTGCTGGGGGCTGTGTAGGACAGGCAGCAGGCATGCCCGTGAGTTGTGCCACCCGTGCCTCAAGCTGGCGTAGCGGCTCATGCACAGAATGCCTGATCTCCCTATGCACCACAGTCCGGACACTACGGAGGGTGAGTGGACGGTCTCCTCCGGCCATGCTTGCAGAGGGGGGACGAGCCCCATCCCCTGCAGCGCTTCCACCCGCAGGTGGCACAGGGCCACTGGAGGAGGGTCCGGCCTGGGCACTAGTGCCAGGTGCACTCGCCAGCTGAGGTGGGAGAGGTGGGTCCGCTGGAACCCACCTTCCCTGTCGTCCTATGTTTTGCATTATTTTATGACAGTTTGGGTTAGTAACAAACAATACCATTCACAATTTGTTGTAACAGCATGCATTAGTATTTCCGTTAACCAAACACCCATAAATTCAAGACATTGAACAGCAAGCATGACACATGCATAATTTGAACAACAGTACACAATCCAACAGCATGCAGGGTTGATTGATGGCAACAGTCCATCAGGTTTGGATGTATGAACAGGGCACATGCATGAACGTACATGCAAATATGTATGAACCAACAGGACAAATGTCCAGGGGAATTAATTGTGAATACACATACCCATTGCATGTGGAATGGATTATTTGTGGTTATAGGGTAGGGTGAAGAAATATTTCATTAACAACTTCAAATACCTATACATATGCTGTACATTTCTACTAGCTGCAGATATATACACCCTACAGGTCTGACTACAGTTTCCTATGTGTAAACTTAGGCATGTTGGTGATGGGAATGTTACTGCTACATTAATATACCTTGCATTTTTATTCATACACATTCATATCTGGCTCTGTTCAGCTACAGCGTCCTGTTACATTTGATTTATATGGCTCTAGACAACTGTGGATGTTTGGAATTTCATACAACCATACTATCTGCATATTGCAAAGGTACAGCAACATATCCAAATTGTGGGACAGACATTCCAGCTTCAGTACTTTATTGCACACATTTCACTCTTTGGTTGTGCCTGTCACATTCATTTCATTCTGTACTGTATACTTTATTCAGGAGTTATTACAACTTTATTGGTGGATTCATACCTCTTTCGCACACTCTCACCTGTTTTATTTTTACAATTCAGGATGGTACTTAATTCTAGGCTTTATTGACATGTTTTACCTGGTTACAACAATCCTTTCCAACAGTCTCACTTGTGTAATGTTTCAGATTTTAAACGGGGATATATTTCACACGTGTTGTACTCAGCTTGTGTAGCTGTAATTTACAGCCTGCTGCAGGTTATGCACTATTACATTACAGGTGGAACATCTTTATTTCAGACTTGTTTCATTTTTATTTTTGGATTACAGGCTGCATCACACTTATGTAATCACACAGTACTAGCAGAATCTCTCTTACACTGTTACTTGAACTTTTTATTAATAAGTGACTACACTGCACTGTTTTGCAAGCTGTCATACTTATATTTTTACAGGGAGAGAATTACTAACCTGCCTGGTGGCGCAACCGCACAGGCCTATCAGCATAGGCTCGATGATTCATGGAACAGACACCTGCAGCTGTAATATAAATGAAGTAATATTGGAATACACATCTCCATAATATCAGCTAGGTTAATTTCTTACATAAATAATTACATGTAACTTACTCAGTAGTGGGGCATTGGGCATTTGCCGGGCCTCCTGGATCCAACGGTTCAGTTGGTCCTGCTTCCGTCTCTTCAGGTCCACATTGTGGTGACGGACCTGTTCACCAGTCCTTGGTATTCCTGTGGCACTGGTGAGATCATGTGCCAACCGGTCCCATGCCTCAGCCTTGTATGCTCCCCACAGGACCTGGCCCTGCATGAGTTGGGCCTCATGATCATGGACGAGGAGCCAAACCATATATTTGGACTCCTCAACGCCCCACCTCTGTGCTCGGAAGCAACTACCCTCTCCTACACCTGCCATCTTGACTGCAAATCGATTTCACAATCAGTTATGCTGTGTATTCCCGCCTATGGGGCTTATATATGCTGTTTTTCCCGCACTTATCTGTGATTGGCCATTTTGGAAATGTATCAGCTTCACAAAACCTGCTTTTTCATGCTTCTCTTTCAATTCATTCCTATATATATGCTAATACTGCATTTCTAAGGGCAACTGTCATGGCTTAGTGGTTCAGTACTTTGACTATGGTGCATGGTATCCTGAGTTCGAGCCTGGCCATTGCTTTTTTTATTTTATGACTGTCTACACAAGCTAGTAGGTGTGTCTGTGTAAAGGCAGTTTTGATACAGCTTGCTCAACGTTGCCCGACGGTTATCTTGTTGGCGCGGTGCGCAGCTCCACGCAAACGGGTTACGCTGGTTTATGCGTCATTTGGCTGTCGGCACGCATATTACACTCAGCTCAGCTATGGGCATACAGTTTCAGCATGTTACAACACTGCTCAAGCCCGGGCACTCGTTTTACACCTGTTAAACCACTGCTCACCTACGGGCAGATATACTCAGCTTGTTAGAGCGTAGCTCAGCTATAGGCACTTCTGACATTTTTTTTTTTTGTATTATCTCACATTTCTTCAAAATGCATGGCCCATTTCATTACATTTTACATAAAATATAACTTTATATATGTACATATATGTCAGGGAATTGTTTCGTGCTTATTTCACTAGAAATGAAAATTGATGTTGTGGGGGCTCGAACCGTGACCGCCTCCTCTTCAGCCGATTTCTCTACCACTACACTATTGCTTCTTGGCTTACTTTGCATATTTAGATCTTATATGCTTTTCCACTGACTGCTAACTGTGGCTAAGCGACGGGCACGCCCGTGCAAATGAGCGCAATTACGGGCAAACATCTTTAAAACTTATAAAAAAAATATAACGTTCATTTTTACATTTTAGGTTTATAGTCTGTGGGGGCATGTGTTGTGTTGTGTTTGTTGACATTTACGCGGACTCTCTCGTGGGGGTTTACTTTCGGGACTGTTCCTCTTCTGGGGGCGTGTCCGTTTGCAGGACTCGCCCAGTGGACACGCCCCCTACTTTCTTACACGGACCGTGTTAGCCTTGGGTGTGAGTCAGCAAGCCCTCATGAATATGCATGGCATGCTGATGTCACACCGTTTAACTGCAGCCTCCGTGTAAGACTTGTAACTCTTACACGGAGGCTTTGTGAATCCTGCCCTATGTTTTGCTTTGTTTTTTTTCAGATTGATTTAGATTTCATTTCTTTTTCCTTTCAGAATATCTATTCCTTACAGCTAAATTAACAGCATATCCCTTCGCTGTGGAGAAATCTTGCATAACACCTCTATCTAAATGTGGTACCTCAACAGACTAAAAAAAATGACAGACCTATTGCCATCCCATCTCCTCTGTCTAAAACTCATGAGACATGTATGTACAAGCAAGTCCTAGGGGGCATATAATAAAAATAATGTAATCCTTCCTGCACCGCATGGTTTTATCCTAGTTACTGCTCAAAAAGTCCCCTTACTACATTTCTAAACACAATATGTCAACAAAAAAGGTTGTGTTGTATTCCATTTTGGTGACTAAAAGATGAGTGTACCAACCCCAATGCTCTACCACCCACAGAAGCATTTTGTTTAAAGCACCAGCCGAAAATTGATGCTACCAGGCAAAAACAAGGTATTACCATATCAAACAACCAGCACAAGAAGAATAAAATGAAGAAAAAGGACTTAAGGAATATGAAAAAGCTGTCACTAGAACTGGTGGCAGCATCTGGGCCTGTGCAACACATGGAACCATGAGTAATTATACAACCTCAGTCAGAGAAGATCCCACATATCCAAAAACCAGAACTTACAGAGATCTTGCAGGAACTAAGAGAAATGAAGGAGCCTATGTAAATGTCTGTTTCTAGAGCTGAGGAAAGTCTTCAGCAAACAGCAACAACACTAAACACTCAATCACTTGGATATGAAACACATGAGCATACCATTCGATAGGAAGTGAGACAGGAATATCTTGAGGCAAGATTAATAGACTTTGAGGTCCAAGCTAGACGAAAAAAAACATAAGGTTAGTAGGTGTCTCAGAATGCCTGGATGGTAGAGATTACCCTAGCTTTGTAAAAAAAAAGATGTTGGGCACATGGACAGATATGGAAGAAGCTTAAATACAAATAGAAAGGCCCCATAGAGTGTTGTGGAACCCCATACATACCACTTCAGCTCCCTCTTGGCATATCATAGTGAGATTTGAAACTTAGGCTTTAAAAGACCAAATTCTTAGCAAACTGTGGCAACCAAACTACAAATTAATATGGGCAGACATAAGACTCTTTACTGAGTAGGACTTCTCAAGTCTGACCTGGCGATTGTGAGCGTCATATCTTTTGATTATTAAACTAAGCAAGGTCCCGGGGATATGCTTTAAGCTTTTGTATCCAGCAAATTTAAAACTTTTTCACTGTGTAAACCTAAAACTTACTGAGACCATCAAAGTGCTAGAGAAGCCATATTGAACCTATCCCCAGCCTCGCAGTATCAACATGGGAGCAGCCCACAATGGGCTACTAATGCTATGGCTGGAGCGGACACTGCCTTGCTCTGCAGCACCCGTGGCCCACCCTGGGGAATACAGAATCTGTTTCCAGTGTTCAAAAAGCAAGCCGTGCTAACGGGCCAAGCTAGGATTCTAATGGAAGCCCAGACAGCTCCAATTTGATTGCTTCTGACACTAAATATAATTTTGGATAACATTTAGTAATACATTGCCCAGTTAATCTACAGAGCTCTGGCAATAAGCCATTAGAAGATATGGTTGTAATGCATTTGAAGTGATTTTATGATAATGTGGTGGGTCTTTTATACTACATGATAACAATAATGCTTAGAAAATATGTTCTACTTTTTGAGATGCTTAGAACTTAATGTTGCATTGCCAATTGAAGGGAGGTGGCCATCCTGAGCTACCGTAGCTGTTTCTTTGCATTTGTGCTCTGCTTACTAGATTTTAGAGGAAAAATAATGGCTAACTTGGCAGCCTAATGTAACATGATCCCTTCCTAGCATGTTATCACTGTAAGATAATGTTTGTACATAGTTTGGACTAGTTAATATTAAGAAGAGAGAAATGTGTCCAACAATTTCACAGTTATTGGCACAACTGAAAGTGTGATAAGAGACCTTGGGACACAGGTGGACAGTAGTCTCTTCTTTTGTAATCACATCACCACAGTGATCAGAAAATCCTTCTACGTGGCACACCTCATCACAAAAGGTTTCTCATCCAGAAAAAAAGAGGTCATTGTTCCCCTCTACTTGTCACTCATTAGACCCATTATAGAGTACAACGCCCTTTTTGGTATGTACCTCACAAGACATCTACAACAACTGGAAAGGCTGCAGAAATACCTCCCAAAGCGGATTACTGGCCTCAAAGAGATGCCCTACGTAGACTGTCTCAAAAACTCCAGCTTTACTCTGTCGCATATCGCCTACTCAGAGGTGATCTCTGCCTAACATACAAAGCTATGCCTAACATACAAAGCTATGTCAAACCCAGAGCTGTTGGACATGCACCACTTAAAGAAATCCAAATTCCTCTGAGCTACACGCTCTAGGGACCTAAATCTTATCACCACAATAAACAGAACATGCTGGAGGGATAGATTCCTGTCCCAGAGACTTCCCATACTCTGGAACAGACTACCTATCTATGTCAAACAGAGCACCTCATTAGCACTCTTCAAGAAAAATCTTGATGATTGGATGGGAAATAGGAAATTCACCCCTGGGATAACTTCTGTGGCTCTGCTTGACAGGGGCACAGGAAAATAATTTTCTTGGGTGGCGAAAGCCTGGGTACCTTTTAGGCTGGGCTTATATAGACCCTAGGGCCAATAGCCTAGTACCTACCTATGAACCTATGAACTGGGTGCCAGAGGAATGAGTTAACTGAAGCAAGCTATTCACTCAACATAGGGGTTTTATTTAGTAAGACTACATGACTTGCCACTATAGTAAATCATGGTCACTTCTAACATAGAATGTTAGTGGCATGAATGAGCATGTGAACAGATGATGGATTTTCTCCTATATTTGTAAACTATGACCAGACATAATAGCCCTTCAAGAAACTCACCTAGATAAAGAGAAACATAAAAAACTGCAAACAAGGGAATATTATATAGCTGACATTTCTTCCTATCCTGGGGAAAAAAAAGGGGAATAATAATTCTGTTACACAAATATACCATGATGGACCTCACAGGCCAAATCTCAGAGATTAACGGTCACTTTGTGGTAATAAATGTTATATGGGGACATAATATCTACCATAGCTATGATATACCTACCTCCAGGGCATAGGCCCACTGCAATCAAGCATATCCTTAATTGCATAACTGCATTTGCAGAAAGAACCACCAGGAAAATGTTGAATTGGAATGCTAACATTTCCCCAACTGATGTCTTGGGTGGTCACTACAGGACACACATTTCAAGTCAGGGTAGAATTCTCAAACCTAATGGGATGAATGGATCTTAGGGACATGGGTAGTACACCACTCCGTGAAACAGTGTTTGATTGCTATTCACCAAGATATAAGGACTTTTTATGCATTGATACAATATTCATAGGCATTTATAGGAGTTTACTAGGCTAACAACCACAAGAGCCTTTTTAAAACTACCCATGCATCCCAAATCACTGCAAAGTTCTGGTACCCTTGATAAGTGTAAATAGGGGCTTGTGAGATGAAACATTTACAAGCAGAGGCCTGGGAGATGAACCATCTACAGGCTACATGTGTCCATTACAGGCATAGCTGCCAAACCAGGGATGATTTTCCTGTTTCCCATCCTATTATCCAAGTTACAGTTGAACTGGGTTAGGGAGGAACTCTACTTCACATGGATGGGGAGTCTGTTCCAGAGATGGTGTAGTCTCTGGGGTACATACCTGTCTCTCCAGTATGTCCTATTTATATCACAGGCAAGGTTTAAGTCTTTAGAACAGGTGATTCTGGTGCTGTTTGGTTTGCAGATATGCAGGAGGTCCATCAGACTGGGGTTTGACAGTACCCTGTATGCCAGGCATAGATCTCCTGTCAACAGCCTATAGAAGACAGAATACAGGGATAGGGCCTTGAGGTGGTTTGTATAGGATATGTCACTTATGCCCTATATTTTTTTTTTAGTAAGGAACCTCTGTGGATGTTCCAGTTGTTGGATATGCCTAATTAGGTATATACCAAAGGGGACATTGTACTCAAGGATAAGTCTGATGATTGCCGAATACAATGAAACAGTGACTTTCTTAGATGTAGATGCCATACGCTGGTTTATAAGTTGCACAACATAAAATGATTTACTCAGTACTGTAAACACGTGATAATCAAAGACTAGATTACTATGTGTGTTCCTAAGTCCCTGATTACTGGTCAACTCTAAGGGGTGTGTTGTCGATATGTTAGTTACCAGGTGTGGATGATTAACCAAAGGATACCATTATGCATTTCTTGGCATTTAATTTCAGTCCATGGATCTAACACCAGTTGTATGTCTGTGTCAGCCCTTCCTGGAGAACATTTGTGTTGGTGTAGGATTCAATGACAGCTCCTAATTTGCAATAATCTGCAAATGTAATCATCCAGAGGCCATTGACATTGGTCTTGACTTCAGAGAAGTCATCATCTTCTTTTGGCTGTTCCTGTTAGGGGTTGCCACAGTGGATCATCTGTTTCCATTTCTTCCTGTTCTCTGCATCTTGCTCTGTCACACCAGCCACCTGCATGTCCTCTCTCACCACATCCATAAACCTTATCTTAGGCCTTCCTCTTTTCCTGTTACCTCGTAGCTTCATGCTTAGCATTTTTTCCCCAATATACTCTGCATCCCTCCTCAGCATATGTCCAAACCAACGTAATCTTGCCTCACTAGCTTTGTCTCCAAACCTTCCAACCTGGGCTGACCCTCTAATCCTGTCCACCCTCGTCACACCCAGTGCAAATCTTAACATCTTTAACTCTGGCACATCCAGTTCTAACTCCTGCCTTTTTGTCAATGCCACTGTCTCCAACCCATATAACATAGCTGGTCTCACTACCCTCTTGTAGACCTTCCCTTTCACTCTTACTGGTACTCGTCTGTCACAAATCACTCCTGACACTCTTTTCCACCCACTCCATCCTGCCTGTACTCTCTTCTTCACCTCTCTTTCACACTCACCGTTACTCTGAACTATTGATCCCAAGTAATTAAACTTATCCACCTTCGCCACCTCTACTCCTTGCATACTCACCATTCCTCTATCCTCCCTCTCATTCACACACATATATTCTGTCTTAGTCCTGCTGACCTTCATTCCCCCTCTCTCTAGAGCATATCTCCATCTCTCCAGGGTCTCATCCACCTGTTCCCTACTCTCACTACAGATCACAATGTCATCTGCAAACATCATAGTCCATGGGGACTCCTGTCTGATCTCATCTGTCAAGCTGTCCATAACCATTGCAAATAAGAAAGGGCTCAGAGCTGATCCTTGATGTAACCCCACCTCTACCTTAAACACATCCGTCACTCCCACCGCAGACCTCACTGCTGTCACACTACCTTCGTACATATCCTGTATCACTCTTACATACTTCTCTGACACTCCCGACTTCCTCATACAATACCACAACTCCTCTCTAGGCACCCTGTCATATGCTTTCTCTAAGTCTACAAAAACACAATGCAACTCCTTCTGACCTTCTCTGTACTTCTCCATCAACACTCTCAGAGCAAACATCACATCTGTAGTGCTCTTTCCCGGCATGAAACCATACTGCTGATCACTAATCATCACGTCCCTACCTTAGCTTCCACCACTCTTTCCCATAACTTCATGCTGTGACCGATCAATTTAATCCCTCGGAAGTTACTACAGCTCTGCACATCACCCTTATTCTTAAAAATCGGTGCCAAAACAATTTTTCTTCATTCCTCAGGCATCCTCTCACTTTCCAAGATTTCATTAAACAATCTGATTAAAAACTCCACTGCCATTTCACCTAAACACCTCCATGCTTTCACAGGTATGTCATTTGGACTAACAGCCTTTCCATTCTTCATCCTCTTCATAGCTATCCTTACTTCCTCCTTGCTAATACATTGTACTTCATGATTCACTATCCCCATATCATCCAACCTTCTCTCCCTTTCATTCTCTTCATTCATCAACCCCTCAAAGTACTCTTTCCATCTCCTCGACACACTCTCCTCGCTTGTGAGTATGTTTCCCTCATTATCCTTTATCACCTTTACCTGCTGCACATCTTTCCTAGCTCCGGCCCTCTGTCTAGCCAATCGGTACAGGTCCTTTTCTCCCTCCTTAGTGTCCAGCCTTTCATACAACTCTTCATATGCCTTATCGTTCGCCTTCACCACCTCTTTCTTTGCCATGCACCTCATCTCCTTATACTCCTGTCTACTTTCTTAATCTTTCTGACAACCCCACTTCTTCTTTACCAACCTCTTTCGCTGTATACTCTCCTGTACTTCCTCATTCCACCACCATGTCTCCTTGTCATTCTTCCTCTGTCCAGATGTCATACCAAGCATCTTTCTAGCTGTCTCCCTTACTAGCTCTGCTGTAGTTACCCAGCTATTTGGTAACTCTTCACTGCCACCCAGTGCCTGTCTTAACTCATCCCTGAACTCCACCTCACAATTACCCTTTTTCAATTTCCACCATTTGATCCTTGGTGGTGCCCTCACACTCCTCCTCCTCTTCTTGATCACCAACGTCATCCTACAAACCACCATCCTATGCTGCCTAACTACACTTTCCCCGGTCACCACTTTATAGTCTCCAATCTCCTTCAAACTGGCACTCCTACATAAAATATAATCCACCTGTGTGCATCTTCCTCCACTCTTGTATGTCACCCTATGCTCCTCCCTCTTGTTAAAATACATATTCACCACAGCCATGTCCATCCTTTTCACAAAATCCACTACCATCTGACCTTCTGCATTCCTTTGTTTAACACCATGCCTACCTATCACTTCCTCATCCCCTCTGTTCCCTTCACCAACATGCCCATTGAAATCTGCTCCAATCACCACTCTCTCACCCTTGGGTACAGTCATCACCACTTCATCCAACTCACTCCAAATTTTTTCTTTCTCATCCATCGCACACCCAACTTGTGGAGCATATGCACTAACAACATTCATCATTACACCATCAATTTCCAGCTTCATAAACATCACTCTATCCGACACTCTTTTCATTTCCAAAACACTCTTAGCATACTGTTCCTTCAGGATAACTCCTACGCCATTTCTCCTCCCATCCACACCATGATAAAACAATTTGACTTCAGAGAAGTAATTTCCAAAAATGAGCAGTCCCAGGACCAATCCCTGAGGGACACCACTTGTGACTGGCCTCTTTGTACAGGTGGACTCCCCAATTCTAACATCCTGGATCCTGTCTGTGAGCCAGTTGACTATCCAACAGGTGACATAAAGGTTTGTACCTAGCCTCTTGAGTTTGTCAGCAATGCCTGAGCTGTGTATTGTGTCTAATGCCTTGGACAGGTCAAGGTAGACAGTGTGAACCATTTTGCCCTCATCCATTGCTTTGGTGACCTTCACAAAGAAGTCCACCAAGTTGAGTAGGCATGACCTGACCTTGACAAAAGCAAATTGGGTTAGGTCCAGTGTCTGGTGGTTTACTATATCATTACTGACCATTTCATGATAATTTTTCCCATGGTTTTGCATATGAGATTAGTGAGATTTATGGGACTGTAGTTTTCAGGGTCTGTAGATGGCACACATTTGTGCAGAGGGATGGTTGTTGCTGTTCTCCATTCATGAGGCATGAAGCCTGTTTGGAGGCTATAGTTAAACAGCCATTCCAGAGGGTCTGATATGCCATGTTTCATGCTATTTAGAAAGCATATTGGGATATTGTCTGGGCTCACTGATGCAATGTTCTTGGCCTTAGAGAAAGCATTAACAACCTGTTCCCTAGTGATAGCAGGGGGAAGTTATATTTGATGAGGGAAGGTTGAGGGGGAGAGAGAGGGATAACGTTGCAGCTGAATTTGTCAGCCAGTAGGTTTGCTATATCTTCTGGCTCACTATAGGTGGCTCCATTTACAATGAGTTCTGCACACAGTTTTGTATTGCCTTTGAGTTTGTGGACACAGCTAATGAATTCCTTATGCTTATACTTGGCCTGGGAGTTCAAGCTTACCTCAGATTTAGCTTTGGTAGACTTTATTTGTCCTCTGAGTTGTTTGTTCAGTTTAGCGAGAGTGCTTTTTATCCTGCTGGGTGCTGCACCTCCTAATTTTTGCTAATATTTTCTTCCTTCTGTTATACAGCCTATTGATTTTGTGATTCCACTGGGATGGCTTGTTTTTTGAGTTAGTTCTGTACTTCCTCTTGGTGGATAAAGCTGCCTCTGTGCCACTGTTAACATGCTTGTATAGGGTTTCTGTGAACAGTTCTGCATAGGCAACAGTGTTTTCAGGGTTTATGGGGGATTGAAATGTTGCCAGGTTATCACTTAATAGCAGGAAGTTAGCCTTAGAGTAGAACCTGAATAGTCCAGGGTTAGCTGGGGGTACAGGTTTTATTTTTACTTAAAAGGAGACCATTTTATGGTCTGATCTTACCAGGAAAGGCATTACAGTAGCGGGTATGCATCAGTCTCCCATATTAGTGAGGACCAGATCCAGTATGGTTTCACCCCTGGTTGGTGTATTGATATTCCGGTCCAGGGATTATGTGTTTGCAAAGTCTGGGAATCTCTGTGCCTGTACATTCAGTGTCATATAGGATTCCCAGTTAATAGTGGGGTAATTCAAGTTTCCCATGGATATGGTATTGGGTTGGATGGTGAGTGTTTCCAATACGTTTAAATACACGGTATGGGTTTCATGGGTCATAGAGGGAGACCAATAGCTTGTAAGGAAGTGGTATTAGATTTTGTCAATGGTGCCTTGAACATGGAGTAGCTCAAGTGCATTGTCCTGTTTGACCAGACTTGAGGTATATTTATTTTTGATATAAATTGAGACACCTGCACATTTAGTCCCTGTGTGTGTGTGTGTGTGTGTGTGTGTGTGTGTGTGTGTGTGTGTGTGTGTGTGTGTGTGTGTGTGTGTGTATATATAGATATATATATATATATATATATATATATATATATGTTTATATATATATATATATATATATATATATCCCAACATACTTGCTTGAGGAAAAGTCTTACATTAAGTGGTTAACTGAGGCAATGAAAATACATTTATTCAAAATGCAGGAGGTTACTGCTAAAGGGTGGGATGAGCTGAAAAGTAAAATCAAACAAACTATAAAACAGGAAGCTAAAGAAACTAAGGCAAAAGCAAACAAACAGTACAACGACCTTCTAGAGGAGCTGTGCGAATTAGAGTCGAATCACGGACACAGAAACAAAGCTGAATTAGCCAGACTCAGAGTAATTAAAGCAGAATTGCAAAACAAGATGGATCAAAAACGTATGTTCTATAAATCAGCCATTAAACATATCTCGTTTGTGAATACCCCAAAAGTTCTTAGAACACTTGCACTTAGACAACAGGCGGTAACAACAATGATAACAAAACGCTGGAAAACTGCACAACAACAGAGACAGGTGACCCTAGATTGAATACTGAAAACCTTATGAGTGCACAATGCACAACTTTGCACCAGTCAAGCTCATGAGTTCCTGTACCTGAAGAAATGAAAAATTTTCTAAATGCAGTTACAATGAACGTATTGATACAGACTCAGAGGGACAGACTTATGACCACCATCTCAGAGGCAGAAATATATTTTCCGTAAGTTCCTATATAAGGAAGAGCTGCTGAGGAAATGGAGGGTTTTGATCAACACAATATTAGAGGGAGAAGAACCATGCCACAGTCTTGGAAGCAGAAAGTTATTCTTCCTTTATTAAAAGAAGGTAAGAATCCAGTATTCCCCAAATCCTGCCATCCAATTTTCTTGCTGAATCATGACTACAAAAGCTCTGTGACCATTTTTGCTGAGAGATTGGCAACATTTATGCCAACCTTAATTCTCATAGACCAGTGTGGCTTTATACATGGACATGAAAGATATGATAACATATTATGTACTATGTGTATTTTGGGTGACTCTCAGGAAACAGGGGAACCAATCCTATTGTTAACTTTAGAAACAGAGAAGGCATTTGATAGACTAGAGTGGTCTTTTCTCTATAGTGTTTTGAAAAGAACAGCTTTCCTGACATATTTATTAACCTCATGAAGAGCCGCTATGCAGGTTCGACAGCAGCAGTAGTGAAGATGTCCGCAGGATTATCCTCCCCATTTGAGATCATGAAGGGCACCAGACAAGACTGTCCTATGTCTCCCCTGCTGTTTGCAGTTTATCTGGTGCTGTTAGCTCAGGCAATTAGGGAGTCTCCGACAAAGGCTATAACTGAGGTCCCCACAAGCAAAAAATCTCTTTACTTTCAGATGATATCTTACTCACACCCTCTGATCCTGCAAAAGATTTAACAGCTCTATTCCATATGATTAAAACATTTAGCCATTTTGTACCAACGTCCAGAAAACTAAAGCAGTTGCTCTTAACTTAAACTTTCAGCAGGAACTGATATTTAGTTATCCCTTCTTACTTGACAACAGCAAATTACAATATTTAGGAGTATGGCTGACAGATACATGGCAATAGTCAGTCACTCTCACGTATCAGGAAATTCAGAACAAAGTAGTAGCACATTTCCTGGATTGGAAACTACTCACTTTGGACCTAGAGAAGAAGGCCCAAGCAATTAATTAGTTTTTCCTACTCCTATTACTATATGCAGTGCAAGCTCTTGCTTTCCCTCCACCATAACCATTTAGAAAGCAGATTATAAAACTATCTAAAACCTTAATCGGGTTGGGGGGGGGGGAGTCTCTCCCAGTTGGCTTAGAAAAAAAATGGCATTACCTGGACATCTGGGAGCAATATTGATTCCAGATATGCAAGTTTATTGGGGAGTAACCACCTTCACTATAGGGATGAAGGTCATCTCTAACATTTGCAAAGCAATATGGAAAGATATATTAATGAGATATGATATCCCAGTGGGACTAGATTACTTGGACTTAGTTATTCTCAAGCCGATCCCCTGGGCCAACTTCCTCCAATGAAACCATTCTTGCAGTAGCTAGGAACTTTATTCAAAACCCCACCCCTAAGCTACTTGAGGGAACTTGTCCAAAAGATAGGCTGCCCCCAACTCAGAAAGCAAGTTACCTCCCCCATGAGTAACCTGAGAAAGCTGGGAAAGCAGCTAATACTCAGATATCAGATGCTAGATAATGGAAGAAATTTGGGATGGCAAGAGGTAAAGGTAAAAATATGGCCTTCCACAGGTACTCCACCTGGAATACCAGGGATTGAGAGTACCCTTAAGACAGATGCAATATTATAAAAATGTAGCCCTGAGGGAAACTGATCTTGTATAATTAGCTATTTTAGGAATGAAGTTTCAGTGGGGCTTCCAAGGGTATCTGGCTTCTGTAAGGTATTGATGGTTCTCTAACATACACAAATGCAAACAACTAAAGCAGTCTGGGAGAAGTCATTAAGCACCTAGATAGAATTCCAGAAATGGCTTAGATATCTGAAACCTTTATACTCCTGCACTAGATACAGAAAATGTAGGATATTTGAATGTAAATGTCTCCACAAATACTTCTATATCCCAGCAAAATTAAGAAAAATCTTCCTAACAGTCTGTGGGGACTGCTGGCACTGTGATATTTGAGCCACATAACTATGTAATGCTTTGTACATAAACCTTATATAAATCCCCCTCTTTTCTAAAACAGACGTAGAAGTTTTATAATGTGTACTAAGTGATGGAATTACTCTTTAGCCTTAGTGTTTTATGGCATGGTATGAATGGAAACATCTGATTACATGAGCCAAACTTAGCTATATACATTAAGATAACTGTATAATAATCGGTTTATAAAGTTTGTATAAGATGTATGTCATCCTTTCCTCTTAGTTTGATTAACAAACCCTTTAGCAGACACTAACAGGTGGGACTCTTTATACTGGAAATTATGGTAATAAAGACTATCTGAATGGAAAAAAAAGATGAAGTGTTAGCTTACTTCCTTCTACATCTCTCTAAAGCCTTTGAAAGTTTCTCATTTACTGCTTCTAAAAAGTCAAAGCAGCCTATATATCAATACAAGCCCAAATAAACTGGTTTAAAAGCTTACCGACTGAAATCAAGGCGTACTTTAGTTGGATACTTACTCCACATTCAGACCCACAGCTGTAAGTATTCTTTATGGCTCTACTGTGGACCTTTACTTTTCAATAAATTTGCTACTGTTGCACACAAGTTAGCAGAAAAGTCACAGAGACAATTCTGGAGTACTATGTTCAGCTACAAGGTTTAATCAGTTCCAAAACATAACACAAATTACATTTCAGAATTTAAAAAGTGACAAACGAAATGGAATGTCATAAACCTTATATAAATCCCCCTCTTTTCTAAAACAGACGTAGAAGTTTTATAATGTGTACTAAGTGATGGAATTACTCTTTAGCCTTAGTGTTTTATGGCATGGTATGAATGGAAACATCTGATTACATGAGCCAAACTTAGCTATATACATTAAGATAACTGTATAATAATCGGTTTATAAAGTTTGTATAAGATGTATGTCATCCTTTCCTCTTAGTTTGATTAACAAACCCTTTAGCAGACACTAACAGGTGGGACTCTTTATACTGGAAATTATGGTAATAAAGACTATCTGAATGGAAAAAAAAGATGAAGTGTTAGCTTACTTCCTTCTACATCTCTCTAAAGCCTTTGAAAGTTTCTCATTTACTGCTTCTAAAAAGTCAAAGCAGCCTATATATCAATACAAGCCCAAATAAACTGGTTTAAAAGCTTACCGACTGAAATCAAGGCGTACTTTAGTTGGATACTTACTCCACATTCAGACCCACAGCTGTAAGTATTCTTTATGGCTCTACTGTGGACCTTTACTTTTCAATAAATTTGCTACTGTTGCACACAAGTTAGCAGAAAAGTCACAGAGACAATTCTGGAGTACTATGTTCAGCTACAAGGTTTAATCAGTTCCAAAACATAACACAAATTACATTTCAGAATTTAAAAAGTGACAAACGAAATGGAATGTCAGTATTAAATGCAAAAAAAAAAAAAAAAAAAAAAAGATTATTTTTAACGCTAAAAATATATGCTCAAAATAATGATTTCAAATGTTCATCTCTAAGCAACATTACATCCAAGCAAATAACACACTGTAAATTAATTAAATTTATTGTAGATCATAAACGTTCAATATCATATATTATCCACAAAACAAATAAAAATTAATGCACATACACATACACACAATCTCCCCCACAACATAATTAGGCAAGTAACTGCAAAAATCAATAATCTTCCTGGCTTGGTATATGCCCTTTCAGATCCTACCAATATTTTAAAAAATCCTGTTCTCCAAAGTTGATCAAAGCCACAGTAAACTAGTTAAATTAAATGTCAATCACCAAAATAAAACATATCAATGTACTTTATGAGGTACAATGGCTAGAACTTCAGCATTCTTTGCATTGTTCCCATCTCAAAATATTCTGTATTACCAGACATGAGCTCCTCAATTGCAAATCATGCTCAAAAATTTAATTCATCCATCATCCAAATATCAAAATGAACTACTTAGTATCAAAATTTATAACCAGTTGGAGATTCCCTCTACCAGTCTATGCAGCAAAACTGTGGAAAGTACAGTTGTTTAAGTAAATGTATCCAAATGGTAGATGTTCTAACAACCACTGCTGCAGTAGCCTTAGTAATATGGATTATATCCTGCCAAGGATATAGCAGGCAGCCAGTTTCCAAAGTTTCAGGGCACATTACATTCACTCAAAAGGGGAATTAGTTTGAGTTGAGCTGACTAAAATGACTGGTTTGGGCTCTAAGCCCTTCAGAAGTTTTATGCCAACAGAATGAGGGGGGCTGAGCCCTAAAAGGACAGTGACAGGAATGACAAAAATAATTATTCACAGCAAAAAAACAAAGGGGATGAAGGGAGGGAGTGGCTACTGCAGTGGTGATCATTTGAATACTGTGCTAGAAGTGAATGGAAATAAACATTTTGTCTTGGATTAAATTATATTAGTCTAAAATTAATAATTCAAACAAATCCTGTCAGCGTGTATATCAACAAATCACTTGAAGGATATCAGTTTCTAAGAAGCCATCTCTACAAAGAAGGATTTACAGGAGATATTGTCACTCATACAAGAATTATCTTTAAAAATAGCTGATATGGATAAAAAGGTAGGCTGCATATAAAAGAATGACAGCATGTCCGTTGCTTATTTTAAAGCTGTCTCGCTATGTTAAACCCATTTAACATAGTGAAACAGTAAAAAGCAATGGGTTTAACATAGCGAGACAGCTTTAAAATAAGCAACGGAGATCTCTGTTGCTTTTTTTAAACCTGTGTCGCTATGTTAAACTCTTTTAACATAGCGAGACAGTGTTTTAAAAGAGACTTATACTAATGGAAAAAGTCCAGGAGACCGGACCTTTTTCCATTAATATAAGTCGATTTACAACGTGCAGGCTGGCCAATCAGCATGCACGTTTTGGAATATTAATGGGGGGGTCATGGTATAATAAGCAGTACTACTGCATTGAATGAAACAGATCCTAAAACAACAGTGAAAAGATTAAAATCATGGAAGAATAGAAGCAGTAAATGGCATTTATTCAAATAACACATGAATGTAGTATCTGTAAAGTTCATAGCTGTGAGGAGTTAACTACAGTGTAAGAAGAGGGGGGAGACAGAAGGGCTACGGACAGGGGGACAGGCTAAAGAGACAGGGAACAGTAATACAATAGACTAGTAAGTTTATCTAAATAAAGTATACTTTTTGTCTATCCAGTAATGTAGGTATAACCATTAAACAACTGGCTAGACCTTTCTTGCATCCAATGTGACATTATTGTCTGTTTTTCAATTTTATTCATTTAATTTGTCAACTTAAATATAATGCAGGTTTTCAGGCTGTGCCTTTCATTTTTTAGAAGAAGGACTGCATGTGACTATGTATATGTTACATATTGTTTGGTCAGCTTTACTCTAGGTAAGTCTTCCTTTTGTTTTAATATATTTTGTTTACGTACATAAGTTTATTCTATGGGTATTTGACATTTAATGTGTAAAAGATATTTACTTAGCATTTGCTTAGCATTTTAGCATATTCTTTCATGTAGAAATGTACTATTTCACAGTAATTTTCATTTTATCTTTCAGAATGCAGTTTTTCTTCCACCATATTATTGCTTCAAGAGATATGATAATATGTTATGGAAATCAGCTCATTAATATGTAATTTCACGTTTTTTGACAATTTCATGTTAACATAAGTCTTTTTCTCAGGCTACTCTCAAGCTCCCTCAATTGTTTAAGCAGTAAAAGCTGAAGATAACAAACAAGTGCAGTGGAATTACTCTGACTTTTCAATGCAAAATAAGAAGGACTTCCAGGGTAAAGCTTCATGCTTGGTTTACAGTTAGAGTACAGTGGGTTGACATGCTTTTATAAGCTCCTTTATTTCGACAAATATTCATCTAAAATCATAAAAATATGTCTAGAATTATGTATCTGCTTGAGCAGATATGTTCCTCATTGGAAGAGTAAACAAATCACATTGTGATGTGGCAAAAGGGTATGCAAACAGATACAGCATGATTTTTTTGAATACTCACTCATATGTAGCAGTGTGTCTTCAGATAATCAATGTGTTTCTCTCCTACTTTCCCAATTTAAGGTGTTATACTTTAACCTGATTTTACAAAGACTATATTATATATGGTTGCCACTTGTCTGGATCTTTTGTGACATACAGAAAATCCTTATTTTCATTTTAAATATGTTGCCAGAACAGTATTTTGTTTGTTTTAAATGGCAACCAGTGAGGAGTGAAATGTGACTATAGCAGATACATAGAATGATTACAATTATTGTCAAACTTATGATGTTTCCAAAGGCAGCAACCTGTATTTTTAAACTCCAGATTAATTGTTTAGGGTCTGCATTTTAATAACATGTAAACAATACACATTTTCCCCATGCAATATTGTAGGTCATATTAATTAAATCAACAATGCATTTGTTTTAAGCATTCAGATAAAGTTATTAAACATTGCCATATATCTACATTTAGCTTCACATAACTAAGGCTGTGGAAAAAGTACAGGGTGTCAAAGTAAATGGTATATTATTTTACTTATGGCACTCAAACAGTCTTATGAACATTAATAATATGAGTGTTGATGAAAGTCTGAAGCCTGCCATTTAATGCAATGAATAGAAATCATCCAACATTGACATAATTTTGATTGTAGTTCAGTGTTTGATTCTCATAGCCTTCATCTGCCTACTGTGTGAGGCTAAGTGGGTCTATATCACTTTGTCGAAAGCTTAATTTAGTGAATCGCTAATCGTCGAACCCTATTCAGTGAAAGGTCAATTAAGCAAACGAACATTTCAGCAAAACATTTGCTAGGGAAAGGACGTGGTTGGCCACAGTCGAGGATTGTCCTTTTCCCTCTATACTGCGATCTCAGAGTTGGTATATTTAGTGGGGGTGGGGGTGGGGTTAAATTTTGTTGTATTTGTTACATACAGTTGCTGGTCTACTAGTTTTGTTTCCTAGGAAATGTTTTGCTGAAACGGTCTTTTGCTTAATTTAGCTTTCACTGATTTGAGTTTGACAATTAGTGATTTGCTCAATTCAGCTTTTGACAAAATGATATAGACCCGTCTAAGCAGGGTACTTGATCAGAGAATGCTTTTGGGGGGTTTGTAGGCTGACATGGTCTCTTAGATGGTCCCTTTGACTGTATACATGTTGATTTCTCATGAACCTAAAATTGAACATATGTTTGAATGACTACAAACTGGTTTGTGGGGAGATTAGGTTAAAAAGATGTTTTGCTGTACAATATTTTTGGTACATATTAGTTAAGGCGGGGTGTTTACACTGCACATTAAAATAAGGGTTATTAAAATATCGCTGTATCAGTACATTTAGCTTCACATAAATGATGGTTGTTGGTCTGGATGTCAGAGAGAACAGCATGGGACTTTACTTGTGGAACTTGGAAAGTCTTAAGAATGATAGTAATGTGAGAGCTGGGGAGAATTTGATATTTGGTGGTTAGTGCAGTGGATTTAATTTATGAGCTGAAGACAAGTTGCTTCTTATGGTCCGTGGTTTCATTCCCACAGCCTTTTTTTTTTGCCTACTGTGTAATTCTAAGTTGGTTGATTGGTTAGATAGTGTTAGTGTTCTGGGCTTTTGTGAAACAAGGAAAGTCTCCTCAATGGTCTCCACCTAACTATCCATGAACCTAAAGATTAAACACATTTCAATAGATACAAGCAAATACATGATAATAAACATAAAAACATAGTTTTCTTTTCTTCTTTCTAACTGCTGTAGACTCTACAGTTTTTATAACATACTTATAATCTATATAAAGTAGTTATTCAATGATATATATATATATATATATATATATATATATATATATATATATATATATATATATGGATCCCCTAGAGGAGACCAACAGCTCACAACACTGACACCCACATCGCCAACACCAAACGCCAGACACACGAAATACAGACAACAGTGCTACTGCAGAAAAAAGAAAAATAACATTTCCTTTTTTCTGCTAGCGGGGAGGGGGGGGGCTACACACCCCTGCACCCCACATAACTTTAATATACAACTCCGAGATTGCACTACAGTGCAGGAATGGAAATATTTCCATTCCGCACTATGGAGACTTACCCTTTCCCCATTGTCGGTATTTCGTGTGTCGGGCTTTTGGTGTCGGCGATGTGGGTGTCTGTGTTGTGAGCTGTCGGTCTTCTGTAGGGGACCCACATATATATATATATATATATATATATATATATATATATATATATATATATATATATATATATATATGGACTCACTATAGAATCCCAAAATACTGAAATCCCAAATTTCAGTATTTCGAAATTCTATAGCCAAAGGTTTAAATCCCACAACCCCATAACCGCGAAATTTAAAATCGCGAACCTACACTACAAATACACCACACACATACACATACACACAATCTCCCCCACAACATACAATCCTTCACTACAGACAAGCAGGGATGCAATCCACCCTGCACCACTCACACCCCTACTTATATATATATATATATATATATATATATATATATATATATATATATATTTATATGTATATATATATATATATATATATATATATATATATATATATATATATATATATATATATATATATATATATATATATATATATATATATATATATATATATATATATATATACTAACTCCGAGATTGCACAATCACACACACAAAGGTAACTCACCCCCACACATTTCACAGCCCCTTGCACACACACATCACAGCCAAAACACACACTAACATGCGCTAAAGCCAATAACCAACACGCTCATACATACTTACCTGAATTTACACATATCCATTCACACACCGCAACACCAGAAGCTCCGAACTCCGGTATTTTGAATTTCGCACTTCTGGTGTTTCGGGATTTCAAGGCTTCGGTGTTATAATTTCGAAATACTGAAATTTGGGATTTCAGTATTTCGAAATTATGAAGGGAACCCATATATATATATATATATATATATATATATATATATATATATATATATATAGTGACTTAAATATTTAAAGTAAGGGCAACTAGCATAAGTGAGTATAAGGCAGTAAAAGGGAATTAGAGCGGTAGTTTGAATTAGATCCCTATTCAAACTAGCAACTTTAAGTTTCATGGAAAGGAATTGATTTATTTTTAGTTTAGTTATCCTTCATATTAACTCTTTGCTCTTGTTCCTATGTAAAATAAAATGATCTTTCAGGCAACAGATTTCCTTTTATTTTCATAGAACCATTACTCTAAGGATCTGGATTATTATTGACATCATAGTAATAATAACAATATGTATGTGACTAGTATAAGATGTCTTCTTTAAAATGTGTTTCTTTAAATGTAATTTACTGTCAGTGGAGTCAGTGTAAGCCATGGTAGTGCTGTGGTAGCGTTGTCGCCTCACAACAAGAGATACTCCTGTTCGATTCTCAGCTGGAGCACCTTCTGTGTTGTGTCTGCATGTTCTCCCCGCAGTCGAAAGACATGCGTGAATGGGCATGCCTTCGTTGAAGGTTGGGCATTGTGCTGGCAACTCGACACCATAAAAATCTGCTGCCAGTCATTAGCAGACCGGAGTTCCTCTGTGGCGACCCCTAACTGGGAAAAGCCGAAAGAAGAACAAACGAACAAAGTGTCAATGGAGTCAGTGAGAGGTAGCTTATTTAAATTATTAAAATACATCAAACAAAAGTGTTTTTACACTGTACTCATTTAATGCAAGGTGATATTAATAGATTAAACACCCAGTACTAGAACTTCTACATTTAAAGAAGTAAACAATATTATTGGAGAAATTCTATTATAATGCCTATAGTCACTGAACCATACAGTGATGATAAACATATAATATGCATGATCATTACTGAATAACAACAAAAAGAATATTAATGTTAGCATATATGTACTATTTTCTGAGAATTGTAGCTAAATTCTTTCAGAAGTATCTGGAAATTTTAACTTCATATATGACAGAAAGTATAATAAGGTGGGGAGACATTAACTGTATACTTACAGAAAATGACACTAGCTCAATTAACAAGCCTAGAATTTCCGCTCCGCCGAAGGCTTTTAGATGTTAATTACTTTCCTGAATCACACCCTTTATTTTACATTCATTACTCTCATAGATTTGATATACAATCAAGAATTGATAAGGTATATATATATAAATTATATAGTTCCTAAAATATAAAAGGTAAAGCTGATAGCATGCCCTATGTCAGATCAGAATGCAAGTGGTTATGCAGCAATGATAAATCCAAGAAAAATCTGCTTTTCTAATAGACTGCTACCTTATATAACAAAGTTAAATGACTTAAAAAAGTAGTTTCTGACAGAAATGCAACAGCTCTTAGACTTAAATAATACTGGATATATTCTAAATGTGATCCTATGGGACTTGATGTTAAAACTTTTATGTGGCAAAGTACCTACTTGGTAGTTTAATAAGAGAAATCAATGGCATAAAGACATATTGGAACTGCAAAGAAAGACAAAATGAAGTTAAAATTACAAAAAAAAAAAAAAAAAAAAAAAAAAAAAAAAAAAAGAGAAAGAAAACATTTATCAGGAAAACAATGAATGCAGAATTTCAGAAGCTCCTGCAGCATAAGGTTTCCATTCATTTAGAAAAAGTTAAACTACATTCTTATTCCATAACTCCTAGAGGTTTACATAAATTACCTCTTAGAGCCAAAAAGGACACAAAGAACTAATCACATTAACAGTATATCTTCCCCCCCGGTAGTAATAGCAGATATGCAAATGTGGAAGAAATTCCTGACTATTTTAAAAGATACTAGGAAGACATTAATGCATAAAAACAATAATCAAGAAAAAAAAGTAATTGTTTCCCTTTTAAAATAAGAATATGTAGAAATATTTTTCAGAGCAAATAAGGAAAATAAATATTCTATAATACAATAAAGGATCAGGTTGAAATATTGAAGGAAAATACATCTTCAGGTAACAATGACATCATTTCTGAAGTGCATACAATATTATGTCAAAATATGTTTATGTCTTCTACAGAAAATATTCACAGAAATTAAAAATACATTTAACATACCTCTATTGGGAAAACATACAATAATTTCTCAATGCACTTCTTATAGACCTTGTAAGACCATTACTGAATGTAACCACAATTTTATATGCCTATCCTTGCCCATAAATTAATGCATGTACTACCCTACCTTAATAGAAGAAGACCAGACTGGACTTATATCACAGGATAATATCAAAGGAATAATTACCTTAATTTATAATGCCAAAACAAAAAACACAAGCTATCTAAAAATGGTCTGGATCTAGATAAAGCCTTCAATTCAGTAAATTGACGTTATTTAACTAAAGTATTAGAAATATACAGTTTTTCATGTAGTTTTATATCTATTACTAATCAGCCTTATCAGACTTCATTCTTATATATTGGGATCTTTTATTAGCCAGCCAATAAAAATAATCAGGGGTATTAAACTAAGTTGTCTCTTCTTTCCTTTATTATTTGCTTTGGTCATTGATATTTTATTCAATTACATAAAACATAATGTTATAGTAGCATTTAAAATAAAAGATAAATATAATTCCAAAATCTATACATTTGCTGATGATGTATTGTAACTCTTCACTCCTAAATAGATAAATAAACAATTACATTATTTGATGGACATTAATACCAAGTTTAAATGGGATAATACAAGAAGTTGCTTTTAAGATTAAATGAAAAATGATACATCACATAAGCTATCTGAAATATATCAATAGCCAATTAAAATTATTCTAGAAACCATATAATGAAAATGACCATTTACTACAAAAAGTTTTCAAATCACTTTAACGTCAAAGGACAAACATGAAAGCTTTGATGATCAACAATAATAGACAACATACAGCTGTTTAAATAACAGGACCATTGCTGCTGGAGTTCAAAATATGACTGGGATAAAGGCAACTCTGAGCATCAGTTTTCTGAAAAGATCCTTCAACATAGGTATGCCTCAGTGGAGTTGCAGCAAAAATGTCATGCTATGACCATAAGTAGGAACTAATTTACGAGAATCTTACTATTCAGACAGCTACTGTTGTGATGAGTACTTTTACAAAATCAAAGAGGGGCAGAATGACCTTTGCCACATGGATTTTTACCATGACTTGCTGAGTATCAAACAGTATGACCTCCCTACTGGCAATGGTTAGATTCATTAATTTATCAATACTAAGAGACAACAATAGGTACAAAAGGTAAAAAAAATCTCACTTTTTAAAACAATCATATATATTTTTGTACATTCTAAGTTTAAATATCTTTAATCTGTCAGGTATTTTATTTAATAAGAGAGTTATCTCACAAATTAAATATTATATTTACAAATGTTATTGCCCTTTGTTGAAAACTTAGGATATATATGTACAGTCTATAAGACTTCATAAATTTAGGGAAGCATTAGCCAGTTTCAGTCATTGTCATTTGTGAAATAGATATAAGGTTATTTCTGAACCATTATAAGCTGTATTTCTTGTGACCCTGTGTGTTGATACTTTGTACTTTTCTGCTTTTTTTCCATGTTTTTGCCAATAAAGTTATCTATTTGTATTTTTTTAATTTGTTCTGGGACCTTAGTCTCATATCTTCATTTGCATTTATGTGAAGATTGTATATTACAGCAAGATTTTAGTGTAATTTGTACATTATACTGCATTTCTATCACCCCTGTCTGGGGCCTTAGTATTGTAGTTACATTCACAGTTGTGGCAGAACTATGAACTACTGCCAGATTTGAGCCTCATTTAGTCATTTATTATAGCATGTTTTCCATAAACAGTGTTAATGGTATCTTTATGCATAGTCTAGTGCCCTGGACTGTCACAGAACTGTAGTAGTGGGAGTATTGTAAATTCTGCTCCAGGATTAGTCTTTCAGTGCTTTTACCGTTGTTTACATTCCATGCTTGCTGCTAGAATCTTATATTCTGCTTACCATTTACATGGATGCCAGGCCCTTTCTGTTCCCCTGTTATTTGTGTCTGTCCTACCCCCTATTGACACACTAAGCTAAAGTTTCTGAAATTATAACTAACCTGGGGACATTGACCAGCAGCTCAGAGTCATAGGTGTAGAACTCCAATATTGGATCCCTCTCTAACTGGCCTGCTTCTTGCAACTTGAAAAATTTCCAAATACTTCCCCTTTTTTGTTGCAGTTTTAAAGATTGTGTCTCTAGCTTCTACCCCTTATGTTAATTTGACTTCCAGCATCACTCTCTCCCCTGTTTAATTGCTATTGTCTGTTGTGTAAGCTATTTAACTACTTTTCTCACCCATTTTCTACAGATTCATAAAACTAAGTGCCCACTCAGCAAAGTAATATTGCTCTGGAGTAAACCTCCTTTACTATGAATTGTCTTTTGCTCATTTTTCCCCAGATCTCCCATTTGCTTTGTGCCACAGCCACACTGTGAGAGGATCCTTAATTAATCCTGCTTCACCTTTGGCAGATGACAGATTTATTTTATTATTTTGCAACTCGATTAATTGTTTTAGAGTGCTACAGCTTTATTTTTGTTTATTTGTTGATTTTGCAGCTTAAGTCATTATAAAGGTTCCTAATATTTGATGCCTTATCCAGATAGTTTGTCTAAGTTGTTGTGTGGTAGCCTTATACTCTCAGGCAATCTTTTTTGTGTTTTTACATTAAGAGGACTGGGATAGCCATCTAATGGCAGTAGGTGGTGGCCTGGTCTGTCTGAGTTGGGAAACAGTTAAGCAAGCTGTATGTGTAGTTGTTTTCTTGGTCAGGGGACTTAGAAGCCAGCTTTCTGTTTTTTAAGTGCCTATATAAACTTTGCACGTTTGTGCACCACTGCCCCTCATGCAGTGGAAGTTAGTAGTGCCCTGTCTAGTCACAGATAATTAGAAACCAGATTTTCCCTATAAAACCACCCTGAAAATGTACCAATACCTCTGTGAGTATAGAGCAACTGCATTGTGCATTGAGTAGCATAAAGCTGCTAGTTTGCATGTTGCGTAGCACTGCCCCTCACATTTAGTATTATATATTATAAGACTCTAGCCCTAAAAGCACCCTTAGCCAGCCCACTATTGACTTCTTGTGCACAGCACCCTTGTAACTCACCCAGTAAAGGATCTGACAACATGAATATGCACTTCTCAGTTTCTCTGCAACTAGTTTGGTGGATATGGGTATATTGAGACAATGTAACAATTGTCTAATGTTCACGGACAACCGTTTAATCCTCAAAGAAACAAATACTATATGCAAGAGGTGTACATACACATCTCTGGAGGCAAATTTCTCATGTACAAACACATAATAACAATCTGGTTGTCAGAAACACATTCTACACCCACCTACACACACACACACACACACACACACACACACACACACACACACACACACACACACACACACACACACACACACACACACACACACACACACACACACACACACACACACACACACACACACACACACACACACACACACACACACATACTTAAATATATTAAAGCAGACAGATTAATATTAGTATTTGAAATAAGGCCGTATATAACAGTTTCTCAGATCAAATGGGGGAGAAAATCTCCGCTGCAGAGCCACATGCTAAGAGAATAAAGGTTAACATTCACTCTGCATGATAATTTGAGTTCTACCAATGTTTTAACTATTCCGCAGCAGTATAGCCGCTGGTGACATACCCCTGTAGACCACGCTGTGTAGGCTTAGGTGTTTACGAATTGGAAAGCTAGACTAGGATGGGAAAGTGAGGTTTCAACATAGAATATGGCAATAAATGAACAACGCAATACTAAATAGTCATAGCTAAAGGTGTAACAATATATGGTTTTACTCTATGTAACGCTAACTAGATGTGAGCATAAGCAATTCTGCAAACAAATATGTCAGCGATTGAGCACTACAAAATATGAATACACAACGATTATCAACATGATAGTAGATATGCCTGAGTAAGCATTCCTTCAATGGTAAGCTAAGCTTTTCACTTAGTTTCAGCAATAACTATATAAGTACGCTAATACCAGCAACTACTTCATTAGTTATAGTTATTACTGTACATAGCATGAACATTAATACAAAGAAAAAAGAAGCTCTACACATAATATAGGACAATATTAGATAAGAGGACACTTCCTCAATAGTACAAGCATTTGGTGCAGACCCACGTGTTAAACGCTATGTGGGCTATTCGCGAGCAGTGAAAATGTAGACCGCATGCAAGTTCATACAAAAAACATAAAGAAATAGCTAATGCAAGTAGTCAGTTCTTAATATCAATTTAAACAATTATATAGTAAGCATAAAACAACCTACTGTAGGGCAAAGCACCGGAGCAGGACACGCAGCAGCCAGGTAAGAGTGGGAGAAAGAAAAGATGGCGACCCAAGGATGGGGTATATTTATAAGGTAAGGGAGGAGTTTGGGGCAGTGGGGGAGAGGAGTAGACTATAATGCGGGTAAGGGGCAGAGGCCGCGAGATACACAGGTAGAGGTCTGAATGGGAGGTGGGAGGGATTTGATACAGCAGGAGGAGGGTGGAGTTCTAGGCAGTACAATAGGTAGCGAACGACAGAGATCAGCTAGAAAGGATAGGAAAAAGAAGCAAGGGTTTTGGAAAGGTAGTGCGCCTTGTTAAATATAGGCAGTAGAATAGGTTGGGAACAGTAGGGAATCAGTTAGAAAGGAGAGAAAAAAAGAGACCAGGGTTGTGTAAAAGGTAGAGCGCCTTATTAAATAGTGAGGACAGAGGAGAAGTATGGAGGGTTAATTCAAAGAAATACAACAGGACAGAAAAGACCTAAGAGTAGATTGTCAAGGAAGACAATCAGTGAAGAATGGAGTTCAGTGGATTAACCTGAAGGTAAGAGAAAGTAGGGGAGTATGGAGAGGCTGACAGGGAAAAGAGGTAAAGTGTATGAGGAGTGGAGTGTGACTAGATATAGTTAAGGACGAAGGAGATAGGGTCAGACAAAATTTCAGAGGAAGAGACTAGAAAGAGAATTTGGGAGACAGGGATAAGCAAGTGAGAAGAAACTAAAATACAGTTACTGATACAGAACGGCCACCTAGTGGTCAGTTACTTTAATGTGAAAGCATAGGTCTCCTAAAGGGATGGCAATCCAGGAAGAAGAGGGAGATGGAACAAATTGCAGATATAGAGGGAATGGGTTAGAGGCACAATGTATGTATAATGTGAAATATGGGGGGGGGGGGTGGCTGGCTGCTTGGAAGCCTGACAGTGAGTCTTGCCTACTTAGCAGTATCTATAACAACTAATTAATATTATAGTTTATTAGAAGCTATAGTAAGACATACTTTCACTATCTTTAGCAAAGTAGGTTTCCAAAGGAGCAGGTAGGTTAATTCTTTTTTAAAAAGTGAATATTTTCCTTAGGTGTCCAGCTGGGTGGATTCAGGTTAAATAGTACAGGGAGATACAGGACCTAAAGGTGTAGGGCAAAGCACCGGAGCAGGACACGCAGCAGCCAGGTAAGAGTGGGAGAAAGAAAAAAATACTTTTTTAAGTGCATAGCCTGTTACTTTCCTAATGGCCACTAGGACCCTTACATGCCTAGCCACACACCCCAAACTATTTGGGTTCAGAGTATCATGGGTGTCTATATGGGGACAGCATTTTAGTAGGGAGGTAATTAAGAATCTGTAGGGGGATGTAAATTAGGATAATGTTTTCTTTTTTTTTATTGATGGCCTCTGTCCATCATTGATTGGTTCATAGGTTCATACCAGACTAACTCCCCTTGTGGGCCATTTTAAGCCTAGCCAGTTACCACCTGGTGAGACTCAAACCCTCCACCTTGTGTCTGTATGGTAAACACCTTAACCATTACCCCAACCTCCCACCCATAAGGGGCATGGGAGCTTAACCACAGGCAAATTTAAGATTTCACATCCAGTTGTCATGGTTTCATTTGAACAGGGTTAGGGATGAACTCTATTCTACATGAACAGGGAGCCTATAGTGCAGGGATCCTTTGGGATACATATCTGTCTCAGGACCACATCTGTTTATGTCAAAATTGAAGTTCAGATCCCTGGATCTTGTGTTTCTGTTGCTGTTTGTTTTGCACATGGGCAACAGATCCCTCAGGGTTGGGTCTGAAGAAGCCCTGTAAGCCAGGGAGAGATCCCTTCTCAGCAGCCTGTAGGAGACTGAATATTGAAACAGAGCCTTTAGGTGATCGGTGTAAGACAGGGTGTTCATGCCCTGAATCTTCTTGTAAGAAACTGTTCTGGGCATTCAGCTGTTGCAAGTGTCTGGTTGATACGTGCCAGAGAGGCATTATATTTAATGATAGGTCTGATAATGGATAAGTATTGTATTTATTTTTTATTTATTTTACATTTGTTAACCGGGAGAGTCCAACTGGATGCATGTCCATTTTCAGTGGAGGCCCAGGGAGAAAAGCCCCACATGTACAAAAGATGACAAGTAATAATCATGGTTACATTGAAGAAAAAAATGAAATTTTTTTAAAAAGGTGATTATTTATATACATGGTTACATTGAAGTTTAAGATCTTTGTAGGTTTATAGTATGAAATATGTACATAAATCATTGCACAGCATTTGAGAGTATAGAATGATATGATACCTAGATTGATGTCATGAATGACAACCAGGAGACAAAAGGTGGTTAGTTAAGAAGGGGAGTTATTGGAAATTAGATGTAGAAGGGTTAAAAACAAATCCTTAGAATGTCTAGGATAACAGGATGCTATAGAAGAGTTAAAAACAAGGCCTTAGAATGGTTAGGATAGGGAGTTAGAAACAAAGCAATAGAATGGTTAGGATAGCAAGTTGAGTTAGGTTTAGTTAATATTGTTCTAAAGGTTGTTGAGAAGTATATATAGTCTGGGTGGGTTAGGTTTAGAAAGTTTATTCATGTAGGATAAGGAAGTTGTTTTTATTGCATAACTTACCTACTGGAATTGTATGTATCTTGGGTTAGTCTGGGTCTAGACATGGACATAGCCAATGCTTGTTTAGGTGATTCTTTAGGGATGTTTTGAATTGGGGTAAGGAGGCTATAGTGGTAAGATCTGGGGGGAGCGCGTTCCATTTTTTCCAGCTGAGTTGGAGAATAGTGATTCTCCAGCTGAGTTGTTGGCTTTGGCAGATTACACTTGCATTTTGTTGGATGAGCTGAGGGATGGTAGGTTGCTGTAGGGGGTGATAATATTTGTCAGAATGGGTGTACTGTTAGGTTGGTAGAGGATTTTATGAATGACTATCAGCTGATTGTACTGGAGTTCATTGGGTAGTTCTAGCCAGTCTAGTGTTTGAAGATTTTGACAGTAATGGGTTCTGTAGGCTGTGTCTGCGGTGAATCTAGCTATATTGTTATAGCAGCTAGCTAATTTGTTTAGATTTGCTTTCTGTAGGTTTACGAAGATGGGTTTGGCATAGAGAAGGGTTGATAGGAGATGTGTTCTGGCTATGACTGTTCTGGCAGGTGGGGTTAGGAATGGTTTAATCCTATACAAGGAGCCTAGTTTTTTGTTAACTGTTTTAATGGTTTTGTCTATATGAGCATCAAACATTAGGTTATTATAGCAATAACCCACGCCTGGGTGTGAGTAATGCTGGATTTACCCACGATTGGTGTGGTTTGGTCACAAGGGCGAAGCCTGAGTGGCCAAACAAAGACAACCGTGGATAAATCCAGCATTACCCACACCCAGAAGTGGGTTATTGCTATTATACAATGACATTATTGAAGAAAAAAAATACTTACTTTTCTTAAATAATGGAATTGTATAATGCCTCCTTGCTGCCTTTCCACAGCTGTTTTGTATTCTGCGGCAGTTCTGATGTACTGCGCATGCGTATGCTTATGCAGTACATCAGAGTTGTGGGTGGAAGCAAAGGAGAAAGCAAGATCTCCGTTGCTTTTTACAAAGTGTCTCGCTATGTTGAAGGAGTTTAACATAGCCAGACAGCTTTAAAAAAAGCAACGGAGAAAGGAAGATCTCTGTTACTTTTTTTAAAGCTGTCTCACTATGTTAAACTCCTTGAACATAGCGAGACAGTGTATAAAAAGCAACGGAGATCTTGCGTTCTCCATTGCTGTAAAAAAAGACTTATACTAATAGAAAAAGTTCGGGCGACCGGACCTTTTTCCATTAGTATAAGTCTGATTTACAACGTGCATGCTGACCAATCAGCACGCACGTTTTGGAATATTAATGGGAGGTCATTGTATAATATCTATTATTACGCCAAGAAGTTTTGTGGATGGTTCTGGAGAGATTATGGTGCCATTGGTGGGAGGATGGCATAATGGTTAAGGTGTTTACCTTACAGACACAAGGTGCAGGGTTTGATTCTCACATGGGGTAATTGGCTAGGCTTGAAATGGCCCACAAGGGTGGTTAGCCTAGTACTAACCTATGAATCTATGAATCTATTGTTGGATGAGATTGTAATATTTGGTGATGTGAGTTTATGGGTAGGGGAGAAAAGTAGTAGTTTGGTTTTGTTTAGATTCAATAGGAGATGGTGATTATTGAGCCAGTCCTCTACTTTGTTGAAGGTGCTTTGGGAAAGGGGTTGTAGTTTTGAGGGGGGGATGGCAGAACAGATAAGGGTAGAATCATCTGCATACTGAATACAGGTTGCTTCTGGGATGACTTTGTGTAGGTCATTGATAAATATGGAGAAAAGGAGGGGGCCTAATATGTGATCTTTGGGGGACACCAAGGGTGATTGGTAGAAGGGGGATAGATTGTCTTTCCATAATGCTGCTTGTTGTCTACCTTGCAAGTAAGAGTGGAACCAATTGATTACTAGGTTGTTTAGGCTGAATGATTTTAGTGTGTCTAGGAGTAGGTGGTGATTCACCATATCAAATGCTTTGGATAGGTCGAGAAAGAGGGCAGAGGAGAAGATGTGATTATGGTTTTGATTTATTTTGTGAGAGAAGTGCTGTCGTGGTACTATGGGCAGGTCGAAATCCATGCTGGGATGGAGCTAGGAGATTGTTCTGGATAAGGTGAGTTAGAATTTGCTTATGTATACATTTTTCCATTATTTTGGCTAAGGGAGATAGGATGGATATAGGTCTATAGTTTGACAGTTCAGTGGAGTTGCCCCCTTTGTGAAGTGGAATAATGTGCGAGATTTTCCAGATGGAGGGGACATAGGATTCACGGATAGTACGATTGATTAAGATGGAGATAGGGTATGCTATTTCATTAGCTGCCTTTTGTAGAAATTCTGCAGGGATTAGTCTGCTGCAAGGGTAGTGGGTTTGAATTTCTTAAGTAGGGATTTAATATAGTCTGTGGGGACTGGATCAAATTTAAAGGGAAGTCCATTATCAAGAGTGGGTGAGGTGGTGTTGGGATAGTTGGGAGGTAGGTTATTAGCTAGGGACTGAACTGTTTCTGTAAAGAAAGTATTGAATGCCTCTGCTACACTTTTAGGTGGTAGATGTAAGGTAGTTGAAGGGGTGGGGGGTTTGGATTTACCTGGATAGAGCAGTTTATTAAGGCCTGACCAGAATTTCTGTGGTTGATGTTGGTGCTTTTTCTGTAAGTTGAAATAGTAGGTTTGTTTGTCTAGCATAGTGGATTTTTTTGCCTCATTTCTCAATTGTTTGTATCTAATGTGGTCTTGACTGGATTTGGTGGATCTCCAGGAGGTCCATGCTGCGTCCCTAGCAGTTAGCTTTTGTTTAGTACCTTTGGTTAACCATGGAGCTATTTTGCTTTTGGTTCTGATATTTCTTTTGGGAGCATGCCTGTCTAAGATGGCTAGGAATTTAACATTGAAGTGTAAGACTGCTTCGTCAAGGGGAAGTAGCTTTAGATTGGACCAATTGCATGATTTAAGTTCAGTCTGGAATTTAGTGAGGTTAAAGTTTTTTGTGTTTCTAATGGTTTTAAGGCTGATTTGCTGAGGCATGCCATTCCTTTTTCTGATTATATAGGTTAGGAAGTGGTTGCTCATGTCCTCAGGTAGGGTGTCTGATTTATATAACTGGGGGTTATTGTTTATTAGTATCCAATCTAGGATGCTTTCTTTATTGTTGGGCTTATTGATTCTCGTAGGGGAAGTTATAATTTGGGAGAAGCCATTTACGTTAATATGGGTGGTGGGGAAGTTTGATGAACAGGCTTTTCAATTGATATTGAAGTCCTCTAGAATAATAGTTTCTTGGGGCTGGGTAGTGGATAGCCATTGTAGGGAACTTTCTAAGGTCACTATGTTGTCACCTGGGGGATGTAGATACATGCTATGTTGATAGCTTTGTGTTTGTTAAGCTGGACTTTTATTACGAGTGTTTCAGAGTTGCTAGTTATCAGGCTTTGTGGGATACTGATAGTGGAAACTTGTAGAGTGGATTTGTATGATGGCTACTCCACCACCTTTCTTGTCTTGCCAGTCAAGTCTTATTATATTGTAGTTGGGGGGTATTATCTCATTATCAGGGATAGTGGGTTTGAGCCAAGTTTCAGTAAGACATAATAGGTCAGGGGAGTGCATGTTCAGAAGGGCATGTATATAGTGAATCTTATTATTTATACTTCTGATGTTTAGGTGACAGACTAGTAGTGAATTAGGGGCATTATATGAGCTCTGTAGATTGGAGACAGTGCTATTTGTGGAGCTAGTGGTATCAGGTAAGTTTGGGCCTGGGTTAGGGTGGATATCCCCATCTGTTATAAGGGTTGGTTGAGACTTCCTTACTAATTTGTGGATTTCTAGTAGGAGTTATTGATAGCATTTAGTGCCAGGGTTTATGTAGGTAGCTCTTAGGGGAATGAAGAGGTGTTGGGGTAGTAGAATTAGAGAAAAAGTGGGGTTGTAATGGTGTGGGATAGTGGGGATGGAAGCTAGCCGTGCACTGGATGTGAGATATTGAGAGCTAGGTAAGCAGTAGTGTTCATAGGAGGTGAGGAGTTAAAGTATGACAAGTGGGGGTATGAGGTAGCAGATTGGTCTAGGTTTTGGAGAGAGGGTGGGAGTTAGTGGAGACATTGTGGGGTAAATACTGTTGGTGTTAGGGAGTGTGGGTGGGGAGATGCAAGAGAGTGAAGTATGGGGGAGTGGTGGGTAGGGAGTGTGGGGTTGGGTGTAAAGATAGATTGCGTTTGGTTGTTGGTTGTGATGTGTGGGGGTGCGGTTTGATAACTATAAATGTAGGAGTACTGGGGCGGGTGGGAATTGGGGGCAGGGTAGGGGAGCAGAGTGAGCCTGCAGAAGTGGGTAGAGCCAAGGAAGGTGAGTTTCAGGGCAGGTTGGGTTGGAAACAATCAGCTGTGTAGATAGTTGGGCAAGTAAGCCAGCGTGCACAGAGGAAGAATATAGGCTGAGGACTAGAGGTCGGGAAGCAGATATGGTTGTGGGGGAGAGGGGTAGTAAGTAAAAATAAAGAGTACAATACAGTGGATGGTCGATTAGGAGCTGATAATAGATGAAACCTTGTAATTACAGCAAGGTTCCTTACAGATCCTGAGGCTGGGAAGCCTATGAACTGTGGTCTTATCGTGTCCTTGGGAAGGGCATAAAAAGCTAGATAAGTGGGTATAGAGAAAGGGAATGGTGGCTGCTGCAGAGTCTGAATTACAGTGAGTTCTAACCACCTAGCAGAGTTGTGGGAATAGCGTTTAGGTTTAACACAACTCAAGAGTATACAGACATACTTTGGAATAATTTCCCTTGAAGTTGTAGATGTAATTCTTTCAGGGGGTAGGTTTTGCAGGACGTTGGCAGAATAAACTTGGCTTCTTAACCACTTCCAACAGGTTGAATTTATTGTCTGCATAGGGCAGGGAAGCTAGAGAGAATGTGAAGAGGAAAAGCAGTCAGGAAAAGGACAGTTACAGATATTAGTTCCCCGGTATAGGCAGTGCACAAAATACAAATATGCAATGTTAAACAACGATTTGTAGCTATCAAACATATTTTAAAAACTGTAAATATTTTTTAAAAACTCTAGGCAGCATACAAAATACTTTAGAAATATACAATGTAAAGCAGGGATGTGTATCTTTAAAAACATTGGTTAAAAACTGTTAAAAGTTTTAAAACACTAGGCAGCGTACAACATACTTTAGAACTGTTCAGTTTTAATCATGGATGCGTAGCATTTCAAACAGTATAAAACAAGCTTCAGCATTGGGAGCAATAGTATGTCATCACTGTTGTAGTGGTAAACCATTTGTGGAGGCTACCAGGGATTGAACATTGCTTTCTATGAAGGCTATAACCACCAAATACTGGGTCATTACAACTAAATTAAGGGGTAAAAAGTGCACTAAACCAGGCAGCTGAATAGTTATTTAAAGTACTTGTGTGCATAATGCCAGGGTGGTTTTTCAGATAGGAAATCTAATGGTAGATATGTTAACAAATATAGACACTACCCTTCAGTTCAACAACTTATTTCAATGCCCAAATTAATGGTTGCTAGTGCATAAAACAGCTACTTTCTAGTTCAGTTAGATTCTTTTTCATTAGGACCTTCCATTGTTCAGAAGCATGGTGGATTCACCTTTAGAGGCTGTCCAATGCTTTCTACTATGTATTAGTCACAAATTACACTGTAACTGTTGATAATAGGTAGTGCTTGATCAGCAAATTATCTGCTTACCAGTTGGGGACGCTACCAAGTTAAACAGTGAATATGTGGTCTAAGTGTTAACGCCAAGCCCACACATATCTGAGTGGGTACAGCAGGGCCAGCATTTTCTGTTTGCAGCCTGTATAAGGCAGGGATACCAATTATTCAGGCTAATTCTTGGTACATACCTTTGTTCCCTTGATATTATGCCTCTAAAGACAACGGCTGAGGTATACAGCCTCTGCAAGTCATAGGAAGCACATACCTTAGTAACGTGTTTCAGGAACATACACAACTCTCTTAACTAGAGCAAAAATAGGGTGGAATTTAATAGGTTATAGTTGTAATTAGTTCAAAATAATAGTTCTATTGTGCTAGGCTGCAGTCTGTAGGATACTACTGTGTTATGGAGTGGTATAGGGCTCTAAAGTATGGCGCCAATCCCGCACGTGTCCGAACGAGTACTGTAGAGTTGGCGTTTACTGTATGCAGCTGTTAGTAGGCACAAGAAACCTTTTCTACAGATTAATATCTGATCTAAGCCCTCAGTCCCTGGCAAATGCCGCTAAAGACAGCAATCTAGTACTACAATGTTATCAGTTTATAGCAGCACATAGCTCCATTGGTGGACACAAAACCATACACCTTCAGTTAATAAGCACAGAATGCAGGGAGGGATCCAACAGTACAGAGCTGTGTTGGTTATACAAAAACCTTAATTCTGTCCTAGGCTTGGATGTCCTACCTAGGCAGGTAGGGAATGGTCAACAATCACCAGATAAAACTCATATACTTAGCATGCAGTCTAGGCTAACCACAGAGGCATTTAGTTCTACCATAGAGACATCACAAGCAAACAACAACACTCTATAACAACAGTCGCAGAACCTTTCGTATGTTGCCCGACGGTAAAAGGATTAGTTATCTGAACCCTTGTATTGATTTAATTCTAAAACGTTTTTGCACCTGAACAGCAAATGCACATACTATAACAATTGTTAATCCTAGGCTAAAACATTGTTATAGGTAACAACAACCACACATGAGTACTTACTAAGTGGAAGAGAACTCAAAGCAGGGGCTCACAACAACCGAGTGGGAGAGCAGGGATTTAAAGATGGCACCCTAAGGTTCAAGGTGTATTTGTTACCTCAGGGGCGGATATATGCCTGGGGAGGAGTTAGTAGCAGGTAGAGTACTGAGATAGTCTGGATGTGAGACTTTGTGCTCTGAGGAAAGAGTAGAGTGGTATTATAACTTGCTTGGACCTGGATGCCATAATCTTGTCTATAAGCTGGGTGACATGGAATGATTTTCTTATTATTGTATCTATATGTTGGTCAAAGGACAGATTACTGTCTACATATATTTCCAGATCCCTTACTATTGGGTTGATTCTTAGGGGCATTTTATCGATGGAGTAATTAATTTGGACTGACAGCTTCCCAAATAGTATTATAATGTATTTTTCATCATTGAGTTTTAGGCCATGGATTTGGCACTAGTCATTTGCCTGTGTTAAATTTACTTGCAAGATGCTGGTGTCTTGGGGGGAATCTATAATAGTTTCCACTTCACAGTCATGTGCAAACTTAATGAGCCAGAGGCCTTGTATGTTAACCTTGACTTCTGAAAAGTAGATGCCAAACAGTAGCAGGCCCAGCACAGAGACCTGGGGTAATCTGCTGGTGACCAGTCTCTTGGTGGAGGTGGTCTCACCAATCCTGACTTCTTTGGTCCTTTTTGTGAACCAGCTGGCAATCCAGCAAGTTATGTACTGATTTATGCTTAGCTTGTTAATGCCTGGGTGATGTATTGTATTGAATGCCTTAGCCAGGTCAATATGTGCAGTGTGTACTGTTTTGCCCTTGTACATTGCCTTGGTGACCCTCAAAAACAAGTCTACCAGGTTAAGTAGGCATGCCCTTCCCTTAATTAAGCAAAATGGGATTGGTCCATTGTCTGTACATTGCCAATGTACTTGTTTGTCATTTCTATGTTAATCCATGGCTTTACAAATTAGACTGGTGATACTGATTGGTCTGTAGTTCCCTGGGTTGGATTATGGTTGGGTTGGAATGACTATTGCTGTCCTCCATTCACTTGGAACATAGCCTGTTTTGAGGCTGTAGTTGAAGAGCGCCTTAAGTTGTCCTGATAGGTCATGTTTTAGACTGTTCAGGAGGGATATAGGGATGTTTCCTGGACCCATGGATCTCCATGGTGTCATCCTGTTTAACCAACATGGAGGTATGTTTGTTGCTAACATAGACTGAGACATGTTCAACTTTGGCCAGAGTCTGTGCTGCTGTTGGTCAAAATGTGTAGAAGGCACTGTAGCCTTGTATTTTGGGAGTAATTTCTATGGCTTTAAACCAAATCTTGGTCGTGGCACAGATGTCTACATTATCCAGAATGAGGAGGGCTTGAAGGGTGTGGAGTTTTTGTTGAGCATTAAGCAGTAACACCTTAAGGTTGCTTGTAGACTTTTTCTGTATGTTGATAGTTTTTTTCCTTTTTTGGCATTGCCTAAAAAAGGCTGTAAGGGGGAGGATAACATTTTAGCCAATATCTGAAAGCATAGGGGGACAGGTGCAGCCCATCCTTGGCAAAGCAATGTGAAATCTTGACCAGTTCTTCCTCTGCTGACAGATATTGGATCCCCCTGGAGTGACATCAGAAACTAAGCCAGTTATTAAGCTCAATCATTTTATGTCCATACTGTGACATCAACCTTGGTGAAGGTAGAATGCTGCTCAGTGCAAGGCTCACACCTATCTGTGAAACATATTCCGAAACAGCCATTATGTATCTCTTGATATTTTCCAGTGAGGCATTTCTCAGGTAATTTACACCCACATGGACTGTGATAGAACTATATTGGTACCTGGAGTGCAGTAACTTGAGTGTATGCATGATAGTTCAGATCCTGGCTCCCGATAGCCAACTAGTCATTAACTTCTCCTTATTTAACCTGGTGAGTGGGGCATTTGTGTGACACACAATGCAGTCCCTAATGACAAGAGTATTAGGTAAAGCATATGCTTTATCCTTATGTGCTTTGCTTTTGGTGGACCATTGGGTGTAGGCTTACGTGAGATGTTTTATGTTGCATTTGATTTGTGCTTTAGTGAATGCTGCGAAGCAGTATTGCCATTAGGTGACTTTGGAGGTCTTTGAGATTTTTGAACATTTATTTTAAGCACCTCTACATAAGACAATTTGTGTCTGGAGATCAGTGTGTGTGAGGGATGTTGTGTGGGTATTCCTAACAACCTTGTTTGTATGCAAGACTTTTTGCCTCCTAGGAAGTTGTGTCTTTGCATCTCTTAAATACCATGTTATTTTCTTTAATAATTAACTAGTTGCCTGAGAGCATGAAATAATTGCTACATTGTCTTAGGATGTCCAAATCTACCAAGACGGTCACAGAGACATTGGAAATTGCATATTCATGTTCTCTGTCCTGTAATAGGGTGGGCTGTTTAGGATTAAGAATATTTAGGGCAAGATGTTATATAGTGCTATTAGGGCAAGATGTTATATAGTGCCAAGGTATGGTATTTCTAACAGAACATCATCTGCAAGGCTTCCTGATGTCAGTTCTGTTATTTGCATTGCTCCAGACTATTCTCAATTGAGACAGCTAAATGCTGCTCTTTTTTATTTCAGAGTCATAGTAGGTTAACTGCCCTTGATGACCCTTTTAAGCCTAGCCAATTACCCCATGTGAGACAATCAAACCGTGCAACTTGTGTCTATAAGGTAAATGTCTTAACAGTTATGCAAACCTAATCTTTATCTATATTCTGATGCTTCATATCAAACAAATTTTTTCTAATTTCTTATTTTCCATCTCCAAACTCTCCATAGATTTTGTCTCCTTCTCCAAGCTGCTGCTTTCCTAAGGCCTCTTCTTTGCAGCTGTAGAATCCTCTGGCCTTATCTAGCAGCTCGAAAGAGTAGGGGAAGTTCCCTTATGCCCTTGCTAAATTTCCCCTTGTAGTATCAATACTGCCTTGGGTCTACTCTGAAAAGGTGTCAGTAGCCAAGTGTGACTAATCTGGTCAACAAAGGATAAATAAATTAATACTGATCAGTGCTTATGTATGGATATTATAAGAATAAGAAGAAAGAAAGGAAATGTGAGAAGGGTAGATAAGAATTTATTTTTTGCAATGTGGGTTATTTGGAATGAAGGACTGAATGAAATTTTGTTTAATGGAAAATGGATTTTGGCTAATATGTTGTGAAAAATCAGATTATGGTTGTGGAAGAAGGAGTGGGGGGTCAATTATGGACAAATAGCAGTGAAGATGGTGTGTGTGTGTGTGTGTGTGTGTGTGTGTGTGTGTGTGTGTGCGTGCGTCCGTGCATGCGTGCGCGCGCGCGCGCGCGTGTGTGTGTGTGTGTGTGTGTGTATAGAATGTACCTGCAAATGTAAATGTGTAAATAATGTTTTTATGTTGTATTAAATAAAGGGCCGCTACTCTTTTTAATAGGTGCCACTGGATGTTTTGCATCCACCTTAGCTACCACTAGGTCAAGTAAATGATACTTCAGTTGAAGAATGTCACACTCAGGAGAGCAGGATCCTCTGATGCCGCATTGTGATGTCAGTAGTTTAATCATCTGTAGTGAGAATAGATCCCATATCCTTCTGCTCTTCCAGCACCAAAGGAGAGTACATTACCTGTTGCTCCACTTACATGGAATATGTTTTTTATATACATATTGCAACATTTACATTCCAACACTATAATTCTAATAACCATGGGGGCATTTGTACATAAAACATGCATAAAGGTAGTATCATATCAACAGATCCATTAATAGGTGGAATGAGTTGGATGATAAACATGATTTTTTTACAGAATTAATGAGGAAAGCATTTGCATCTCAGATTTGTGACTCTACACTCCACCGCCAACCAGAATTGCCCACATTCTTTGACAATTTTTGCATCAGTCTTTTTCTGTTGATTGTTCATAAAGAATTTGGGTTTACAACAGTGACACTATAGGCTCTGCGTCCTGGGTATTTCTAGTATTATAATGTATTGTGAACTATTCTTTATATACCCTTCTTAAATGCTTACATTTTCCATATATACTCATCTGGTTAAATAGTCACAAGAAACCAGAGAGTATTACGATTCACTCCCATCAATGAAAACACATATTGCTGCATTTTTAATTCTGTTATACTTTCAAAAGTATTATCAATTTCAAAGCTATTGCTAAAAAGTACTTGTGTAAAACTTAGATAATGCAAATAAATGACTTTGGTGTTGTTAATGGGTGACAGCCACAAAAATGGAACAATTTTTAATTTCAGTCTTCAGTATATTACTTGTTCGAATTCACTTCAGAATCTTGAAATTCCAAAACATCGAATTTCATATGACCGAGACTATATGATCGATGTTTCGGAATATCAAAATTCTGAAACAAACCCCCCCCCCAAAAAAAAACAACAATTTGCACCACCAACACCAAATATTCCAACTCCGAGAACGCACTACAAAGAGGAAAAGGGAAATCTCCCATTCCGCGCTGTATGCAGATCTCCGTTCACAATGTCGGGATTCCGAAAGTTCGATCATATGGTCTCGGCCATATGAAATTCGATCTTTCAGGATTTCGGCATTGTGAAGTGTTCCCTACTTGGTCACCCAGACTTTTTATTTAGAGGATATCTTTCACATCTGCAATCACCATAAACTGAAGATAGAAAAGGTAGTTTGTATGGTAACTTTGTTACAGCAGGCAGATTTCTAATGATTAAATGGCAATATCCAATCCCATATATTAAAGACTGCCTACTAAGCTAAAATACAAATATATAATCATTAAAAATACAATGTTTTGCTTCCTCTTTACTACCAGTAATCCTGGTAGAAGAAAACATTTTCTCAATGAAAATGTGCTTACAATTACAGAACCAGAACAGAATTACCAAACTTAATGCTGATGTACTTGTTTGCACTGTACTTTTAGCACACTCAGCGTTTAATAATTATGCCTGCTTTGCATAAACGAATTAAAGTGTTTCTCTGCAGTATAATGACAGAAGCGCCATACAACACCCGCACACATATAGCAATAAAGCAAATCTCCTCAGTTATCAAGATCAGAGAAATGAAAGGCTGACTGTCTTTTTCTAAAATAGCTCCTTTTCTCAAATGTCTGCCATTCTACAAAGAACTAATACATATATTCCAATAAAACAGCTTCTTTTAATGTTAATGTTCATGTAGTTACTTAATTTTATCTTTTACATTTTTATGCTGTAGTTATTCCCTGAATATGTGCATGTCTGTATGTGTGTTTGGGTTCACTTTATAATCCCGAAATCCTGAAATATTGAATTTTAGAATTTTGAGATCATAAAGCCGAAACCTTACAATCCCGAAACCCCAGAAGTGGGAATTTTAAAATCGCAAACACTACACTAACCATACAGCACACACATATAAATACACACACCTTCCCCCAACACACAAACACTCAAATCTACACTACATACAAGCAGGGTGGCAAGCCCCCTGCACCCCCCATGTAGGGGGATGCAACCCCCACCCCCTACTTAAATATTCTAACTGCAAGGTCGCATTACACAGACACACACGAAAACACGACCACACACGATTCCCCTCACACACACACATCACAGTCACAACACACACTGACACACACTAAAGCCCCTAACCAACACACTTAAACATAGATACTTACCTGAACTTCCACGTATCCATTCACAAACTGCAACACCAGAAGTGCTAGTTCAACATCTCCAAACATCGGATTTTGAAATTCACACTTCTGTTGTTTCAGTATTTAGAACTTTCAGCTATATAATCTCAGAATTCTGAAATTTGATATTTCAGAATTTCGGGATTATATAGTGGTCCCGTGTGTTTATACATGAAGTGACTTGAAATAAGCCAGAAAGGTCTGTCTAGCCCTTAAATCAGTTACTTTGTCCTAATGCTGTGTGTAGAAACATACAACCCCATTATCACTTAGATATACTATTACAACCCCAAAAAAATGGTCTGTTAGAAATTTTCAGATTTTGCAATGAATATGCTGTTGGTATATTGTTCTGTATCTGTATGGTTGCTGTGGTTTAAAAAGAATTCAATTTTAGCAGTTGCTTTGGAAAGGATTGCTGACATATATTTTCACCTGCACATACAAAAATAAAAAGCAGTTGTCACAACAGCACATTTTTAACAAACAAAACATACCTGCTTGTTTGATAAGTTAATAAAAAACAGCTTTTTTCATATAAATAAGCTATACAACAGAAGGAGGAAGCTACTACATGATAGAGCAAAATCCCAAAAAGGGAAGGCATCTCTGATCAGTACTAGCAAGAAACTACGATCCCTCATAAAATCATCTAAGGCCAGCTTTGAAAGAAAAATTGCACAAGACGCTAAAGATAATCACAAGGCCGTCTTAAGTTATGTCAGGAACCTGGGTGGCAACTCCCAGATATGCTCTGAGTTAGTGCAAAATGACAAAAAATACACTGAACCCACAGACATTGCCAACATCCTGGCAGACAGGTTCAGTGTAAACTTCTCCCCTCCTTCCCCCTCAAAAGAACAAATGTCTATCCCAACAGAGTGTAGCTTCCCTGACATCACAGATGCACAGGTGAGAGCTGCCCTCTCCAAAGCAAAAAACACAGCATCTATGGGACGGGATGGTGTCCCGGGCTGCGTCTTACATGAGCTCCAAGAAGAACTGAACCCTCACATAAAGTCACTGTTCAATCTCAGCCTTACTACAGGATATGTACCCAAGGAATGGTGTACAGCAACAGTGGTCCCACTCCACAAAGGTGGTGCCACAACGGACCCTGGAAACTATCACCCTATAAGCCTGACTAGCCTGGTCTGCAAAGCTATGGAGCGTATCATCATGGAACTCATAAGGAAAGACATTGGGAACCTCCAAACACTGGATCCTACCCAATTCGGCTTTGTTAAGGGCAGATCTTGCCTCTTGAACCTGGTCGACTTCTTTGAAACAGTCACCAAGGCCATAGATGAAGGGAAGGTAGTCCACACAGCCTATCTGGACCTCACAAAAGCCTTCGACACAATACCCCACTCGGGCATCATAAATAAGCTCACCAGCTAAAATATCAACCACTATGTCACAAGATGGGTTGCAAACTGGCTCAGGGATAGAACCCACATGGTCAGAATTGCAGGTGCCATGTCAGACTCTATACCAGTTACAAGTGGCGTCCCACAAGGCTCAATCCTGGGACCTCTCTTGTTCGGTATATATTTCTCCGAGGTACAGGCTAACACAGGAGGACTATGGCTGACGAAGTTCGCAGATGACTGCAAACTGGGTGCCATAATCGACTCACTGACTGACACAAGCATCCTCCAAAAGGGTCTCACAGAGATGGATAACTGGTGCCAGAGCCATGGCCTAAAGCTAAATGCCAAAAAGTGCATAGTCATCTCCTTTGGGAAAAACAAAGTGCCCACAAATTACCACATAGGTGGTAATCCATTAAGTATGGAAGAAGTAATTAGGGATTTGGGGACCCAAGTAGATAGCAGTCTCTCCTTTGACAATCACGTTGCCAAAGTGGTTAGAAAGACCTTCTATATAGCCCACCTTATCACGAAAGGGTTCACATCTAGATCAAGAGAGGTCATTGTGCCCCTCTACTCATCACTCATCAGGCCCATAATTGAATACAATGCCCCATTTGGGATGTACCTTACCCGACACCTGCAGCAACTGGAAAGACTCCAAAAGTACCTCACCAAGAGGATCAAGGGACTCAAACAGATGCCCTATGCAGTTAGGCTAAAGAAACTCCAGCTCTACTCAGTTGCTTACCGTCTACTCAGAGGCAATCTGTGCCTGACGTATAAAGCCATGTCCAACCCAGAATTAATGGACATGCTTCACCTCAGGAAATCCAAATCCCTTAGAGCTACATGCTCCAGGGACTTAATCTCAGCACAGAAATAAATAGGACATGCTGGAGGGGCAGATTCATATCCCAGAGGCTCCCCTCACTCTGGAACAAAATCCCAATTCATGTTAGGCAGAGCCCCTCAATGACCCTCTTCAAGAGAAATCTTGACGAGTGGATGGGAGATTGTAGGTTTACCCCTGGGATCTCTTCTGTGTCCCTACTAGACAGAGGCACAGTAAACTAACCTTAAAAGGGCTGTCTTCTGTGACCTACTATACAGAGGCACAGTCAACTAATCTAAAAGGGTGGCGAAAGCCAAACACACTCTGGCTAGGCTTATAAATACCCTAGGGCAGATAGCCTAGTATCATCCTATGAACCTATGAACCTATATACTGATTAAACAACATCAACATAGAAACAGACAAACTAAACTTCTAGCAGTGCTAACTAATGAAAAAAAAAATACAATTTGGCCAACATATCTCACAAGTTATCAAAAAGATGCATTTGGAATTAGGATCCCTCTGCAGGGCCAAGACATGTCTTACTGACTGAACCAGAAAATACATAGCTAGCACTTATTTGCTCCAAACCATACCATATGTATGACCCATTCTTACCAACCTAAACAAACCTGATAAGCAAAAACCTGAAGCAGTTTACGAAAAAATAGGCAGATTTGTCACAAATACACCACAAAGGAACCACTAGTATGTAGCTCTAAAAAACTAAACTAGTTTGAATTACCCCCCATAACCTAACATTTCCGAAATTACCACAACTTATAACTAATATATAATCCTGAGAAATGCCCTGTACTTCAAAATACTCTCCAATTTTACTCCAGTAACAGAGACCTAAGATCTAGCAACAAATCACTCCCGTTATTAACTAAACCCAATAACATTTCTGGAGATTCCCTATATTCCAGCTATGTCTCAAAGCTTTGGAACTCCATCCTTTAACAAATTATACTGTTAGATGAACTATCAAGTTTTAAAAATGCCTAATTGATGATCAGCTGTGCACCTGCTGCAACCTCAGCTAGCCCACGCACATTTAACACGAAACTTTCCTATCCTATTGTCGTATGTCTCGTGTATTCAAATGAGGCACTGAGGCTGCATATGTGCTCAGGTTGTTTATTATACATACACACATCATGAGCTGTAACTTGTACATATACTTCATACCTCATATGCTTACCAACTAACTTGTATGTCTAGCACACACACGTGCATCTCCATTCAAGCTTACATTCATACTGACCGACTACACAAAATGGCACTGATCTCGCATGTGCTCAGTAACTTATATGCACATGCTGACTAGCTACAGTGGCTGACTAGGTTCAATATACACACTGATCTACATCCTCCTCCTTTAATTTTGTTCAACATTGCAAAATACAAGAGCAACGGCATATTTAAGAGCTAGACATTATTTCAGCACTTCAACAAAACATAACTGATTTCAAGTCCAAGATGCTGCATATTTAGGATTGGGTTTGCAAAGTCTACCTGATCTAGTTAAATAGATATTCTGACTGGGTTTAGCAGCAGGGACAGTATCTGGGATTCATTCAATACTGAAACATCTGAGTTTACATCAAAGTTGTTTGAAGAAAGCACACTGTCCTTTTGAATTTGAACAGTTGACGAGTCACTCTGGAAATTAGAGTCATTGACACAGGCAATATGCTGCGGCACAAGTTCTGAGACAGGTAACAGGTCTACGAATCCTTCCGTAATCCATTCCTTCAGATTGTAAGCTGTAAGATCTCAGTTCCTCACAAATGTCCTTCACGATTCCTACATGATCACAACCTTTGGATGTTTCCATTCTCACAACTTCTCCTTGTAAGAATGGCCAAAGGGGTTTACTGGTCTTATTTTATTTTATTTATTTATTTACTTTTGTTTACCAGGATAGTCTGACTGGGTGATAGCCCCTTTTCAAGCGGAGGCTCAGGGTGAAAAATCTCCAGAAAAGATACAATAACAGTTACAAAGAACATTTACAAAGAACAATATCTGGAGAGTACACAGTTTTTAGAGAATTTATAGATTACAAAAAGTTAACAAGAACAAAATTTAGAAGATTTTATAGAGAAACCCTCTGCAAAAAAGACTATAGTAAAGGAGATTTGCAATAGACAAATTATAGAGAAAAAGGAACATTTTATACAGAGATTTGTTTTTATTTCAAATAATAGTCAGAGACTGGAGGTATAAAGAGTAGAGTCAGAGAAAATATGTAAAAGGTCTATAGATCATATGTATCACAGTACAAATTTTGTGATTGACGTTTTCTCGAAAGTTGAGCCTTGACCACTCTTTTATTCTTTGTGTTTGGTACTAACAATTGTTTGATGATTGGAAGAGTTGTTCATGTTTGTCTGGTCATCAATCTTTGAGCAGGTGAACCAAGAAAGTTGTTTTGAGGAATGTTCCTGAGATTGAGTAAGTTAAGGAAAACATAAGTACCATCTCTTTTGGATTTCTCCAACAAATACTTTGCACTATGGACTGCATATTTAGCTAACCTATTGGCTTTTGGATACTCAGGTCTTCTAGTAATATGAACAAGGTCCCAAGACTCAGCAAATTTCTTGAACTGCTGACTAGTAAACTCTGCACCATTGTCAGACATGACTTTTTGCGGACTACCATGGACATAAAAATGCCTCTTCAATTTTATAATGACTGTCCTGGACATCAAGTTAGGAAGTAGGTCAATTTCAAACCAATCTAAGAGTCTACTGACACCAAGTAATGTTGGCCATTCCATTCAAACATATCTATAGCAACCATCGTCCATGATAATTCAGGAATTTGGCATAGCTGAAGTGGTTCTTTCTGTTAATGTGGTTTTGTGTTGTTGCAAATTGAACATGCTAGACTTTTCTTCTCTATATCTTTGGACATAGAGGGACAAAATACAATGCCTCTTGGCCTTCTTTTGATTGAATCAGTACCTGGGTGACCACTATGAAAAATGTTCATATACTCCTGTTGTAATGCTTTAGGAATTACCACTTTTGGACCTTTCATGATGATTCCATCTTCCATCATGAGTTCGTCTCTGTAAGGAAAATACTAATAAATGTCAAGTGGTAAACTGGTTTGTTGTGTTGGCCATCCATTACTGATAACATTGTTTAGCTTCTGGAGAACTGGGTCTGAAGCTGTATAATTTCTTCATTCACCAAGCCATGATGATGAAAAATTTCTGACTTCCATGATTTCAAAGTCTGCTGTTTCATTTTCATGCAGCCCTGTCATTTGTCTGGGTGCATGTGACAAAGCATCAGCAAGGTACATGTGTTTGCTCTTTTTGTAAACAATAGTGAAATTGTACTTTTGCAATTTTAACATCATGCTTTGCAATCAAGCTGGGGCTGTATGTATTGGCTTTTTCAAAATTGTCACTAGTAGTTAGTGATCAGTCTCTATTTGGAAAGGTCTACCATAAATATAATCACTGAAGTTTGAAGTTCTTTCTCTATTTCTGCATAATGCATCTCTGTTTGAGTTAAAGTTCTTGATGCATAGGCTACTGGTATGCCTTCTTGAAGACATGCTGTGCCAAGGCCATACCTTAAAGCATCACAAGAAATAGTTACAGGTTTGTGAACATCATAGGTTCATAGGTGTGTACTAGGCTAATGGCCCTGAAGCCTTTACAAGCCTAGCCTATAGAAGTGCCCTGGCATCATGTCACCCAACGTTAGTTCACAGTGCCTCTATCAAATAGAGCCACTGGAGTGACCCCCGGGGTGAACTTTCCATTTCCCATCCACTCATCAAGATTTCTCTTGAAGAGGGCCAGTGAGGTGCTCTGCTTGACATGTATGGGAAGTCTATTCCATAGCATGGGCAGTCTCTGGGTTATGTACCTGTCCCTCCAGCATGTTCTGTTGATTGTGGTAATGAGTTTGAGGTCTCTGGAGCATGTGGTGCAGAGGGATTGGAATTTCTTTAGATGTAGCATTTCTAACAGAGCTGGATCAGACATGGCTATGTAAGTCAAGCAGCGATTGCCTCTTACCAGATAATATGAGACAGAGATTAGCTGGAGGTTTTTGAGTCTGTCCATGTAGGACATGTGTTTAAGGCCTAGGATCCTCTTCATGAGGTACATTTGTGGCCTTTCCAGCTGTTGCATGTGTCTAGTGAGGTACAAGCCAAGTAGGGCATTATACTCTATGAGTGGTCTAATGAGGGAAGAGTAGAAAGAAATGATGACCTCTTTCTTCCTGGATGCAAAACCCTTGGTAATGAGATGTGCCACAGAGAAGGACTTTCTGACCACAGTGGCAATGTGGTGGTCGAAGGAGAGTTTGCGGTCAACCTGTGTCCCCATATCTCTTATAACACCTTCAGTGTTCAGTGGGCTTCCATCAATGTGGTTATTAGTGGGAACTCTGTTTTTCCTAAACAATAAGGTTCATAATTTACATGCTCTGCTAGCTACCCAGTCCCCCGACATTATGTGCCTAACAGAAACATGGCTCAAACCAGCCACCATGGATGAAGAAATTCTTCCTCCTGGATATAATCTCCTTAGGGCTGATCGGATCAACAAAAGGGGTGGGGGAATAGCCGTAATGTTCAGGAATACACTGAATATCATTATTAATCCACTCCAACCTCCAAAGGTCTCTAACATAGAACTTATTGCCCTAAAGATTTGCCTAAACACCCAAAAATGCATTAATCTCATTGTAATTTACATTCCACCTGGGAATAATTCAGAAAACCTTGAGCAGATGCTTAGCTGGTTAGCCTGCAATTACCCTCAAGAAACCATAGTACTAGGCGATTTCAACATCAACTGGTCCCACTGTTCCTCACTCATAAACCCCCACTCCATCAACTTATATGGTTTCTCCCAAAATATTTCATCTCCAACCAGAATTGGTTATGCTCAGCAAAACGAGAGCATCATTGACTGGATACTTACCAACAAAGACACACACAACTACACCACTATTCCTAATGACCTCAGTGACCACCTTATAACTAATATACTAAAACATAAGTGCCCACCTACTAACCCTCCCTTTTATAGAATTGTCAGGAACAAGAAGAATTTTGTCCCAAAACTATTCCTTGCAGAACTCAAATCCTGTAATTGGTCCATCCTAAAAACTCTACCCCTAGAAGAGAGTGTGGCATACTTTAATGACACATTCCTGAAGATACTTGACTCTCACGCCCCAAACCGACTAATCAGAACCAAGAAGCGGATAGCACCTTGGCTTACTAGTGAAACTAAATCTAAAATTAAACTTCGTAACCAAGCCTGGGATAAATGGAGAGCTACCAAAACTCCACTAGATCGCATCAAGTTTCAACAGCTCAGAAACACTACTAAAACAGCCGCTACTCAAGATAAAAAACAGTACTTCTGTCATCTCCAGGATAAACACCAGAATAACCCAAAGAAATTCTGGGCGGGATTTAACAACCTCCTCTATCTGGGTAAATCTACTACCCCCACTCCAGAGAAACTCATTGGGAAAGAACCAGAAAAAATAGCCAATGCTTTTAACTCTTTTTTTATCGAGACCATACAGTCCCTAGCCAGTCAGCTTACCACTACCTCCTCACCTGTAACTCATACTAAAGACCCATCTCACCCATCCTTTAACTTACAACCTGTACCTACCTCCTATATACGCACCCTCTTAAAAAAACTTAAACCAACCACACTAGCGGCTGACCAGCTCCCAGCGGAATACTTACAAATAGCGTCAGATGCCATTGCCTATCCCGTATCACTCTTGATTAACAGAACTATAACTGAAACTACCATTCCCTCTATTTGGAAAATCTCATATATCATCCCTCTTCACAAAGGAGGAACCTTCACGGAAACTTCCAACTACCGACCCATAGCAATATTGTCACCAATAGCTAAGGTCATGGAACGGTGTGTTCACAAACAACTCCTTCACTACCTTACCCTTAACAATCTTTTGTCCCATACCCAACATGGATTTCGCCCCCATCATAGTACTACCACTGCCCTCCTCTCCTTTGTCGACTCAATCAATAACAACCGTAATAATAAATTAACATCCTCTGCTCTCTTTCTTGACCTATCGAAGGCCTTCGACATGGTTAATCACCAGCATCTACTTCACACCCTGGAAACCCTACATCTCGACTACCCAGCCATAAGCTGGTTTAATGCCTACCTCTCTGGCAGGAAACAAGCTGTCCAATGGCAAAACAGGCTATCTGACCTACTTCCAAACACCATTGGCATTCCTCAGGGCTCTATACTTGGTCCTCTTCTTTTCTCCGTCTTCATAAATGATCTTCACTCAGTCATCCCCAAAAATACCTGCATCCAATATGCAGATGACTCCACCTTAATCTGTTCTGATGCCTCCCTCTTGAAACTTCAAGCAATAACCCAAAACTGTTTTACTATAGTTGAAAAATGGTTCTCTGAACTGAAACTAATACTTAATCCAACTAAAACCAAATTATTACTATTTCCCCCATCTGCAAATACTCCCCTTGGAAAAGAGCCGCCAAATGCAGACAACACGTTCCATGTGGTATCCACAAATGGTACCATCATAGAGCCCGTCTCTCATACCAAACTACTAGGTGTGACCATTGATCACAAGCTTAAATTTGATATTCACATTAACCTAACCATTAAGTCCATAAACAAGAAACTCGGCTCTATGTATAGAATAAAGAACTACTTAACCCCTTTTACCAAACTAACCATTGCTCGCACTCATCTCCTCTCCACCCTCCTTTACGCCTCCCCAGTACTTTCGTTCCTCAATAAGCATGAGCTCAGCAAACTATCTGTTGCCTACAATCACATAGCCAGATTTGTAACAGGAACCCCATATCGTACTCACCATTGCCTCAACCTAATGACACTTGGTTGGTTAGAACTGCCCAACCTTCTCAAACTCAACCAACTCACTGAAGCTTTTAAAATAATCTACCAACCGGATAGAACCCCCTCACTGAGTAAAATACTGACCCCTTACTCCAACCTAAAATCCCTCCGGTCATCAAATAGTGTCCAGGTACTAACCATTAAATCTAATAACTCAGGAGGTGAAGCCCTCTATGCCAACTCCATCGGAAAGCTCTGGAATTCCCTGCCAAATAACCTAAGACTCATGACCTCGATTAATCAATTCAAAAATCACCTCAAAGAATTCTTCAAGTCCCACTGGTCATGCCCATGTCCTAAACCAGACTAACCTCAAATGTCTTATTCCACCTTTGACTCTTCCCTATCCCAGATTTTACTAACTTAACCTCTCGGCCCCACAACGTAAACTATGTTCAAGATTATCTATACAATTATGTGATTGTTATTTAACCAATATGTAAGCACACTGTTTTCTCTAACTATTTGTCTCTATGTTATGCTATTTACTATTCACTTTTAAATGTATTGTGTTTCTTTTCTTTTTGTTTGGAGCTTTTCTCCCCAGGCCTCTACTGAAAAAGGATATGTATCCAGCTAGACTAGCCCGGTCAACAAATGTAAAATAAAATAAAATAAATAAATAAAATAAAGGGGATGATGATGCATTTTTTTACATTAAATTTAAGGCCATGGTTTCTGTAGGATGGCTACATTACTTGGGGAGTTAATAATGGCTTCCAGCTTACAGTCATCTGTGAATTTGTATAGCTAGAGTCCCTCCCTGTTAGCTTGGACTTCTGAGAAGTAGATACCAAACAGGAGAGGACCCAGGACCGATCCCTGTGGGACTCCACTCGTGACTGGTCAGCAGTCTGACTTGGAGTCTGCTACTTTCACACAGTGGGTTCTATCTGTGAGCCAGTTTGCAACCCACCTATTGATATAGGGGTTGATGCCTAGTTTGGTGAGTTTATCAATAATTCCTGAGTGGGGACTCAGTATCTCAGTGTGGGTGGACTGGCAATTTTCTTCTTCAGAATATCAAATGCTCATTGATGTTGTTCCATCCAGGACCATCCAGGATCCAGTTTTGCCTGTCAACTCATGTACTGGTGCAAAAAGCTCACTCAAGTCTGGAATGAACTTTCCTAAGTAGTTCGCCTTACCCAGAAAACATTGTAAAGATGTGACATTCTCTGGAACTGGTATTTCAACAATTGCTGTTTGCTAAGACAGATCTGGTTGTAAGCCAGAACTGGTAAACAAATGTCACACATAAGTAACTTCTTTCAGTTTAAATTTGCATTTCTGAGGATTCAGTTTAAGATTTACTTCAAGTGCATGGTCTAGAACTTTTCTAAGATTTCTGTCATGTTTGTCTTCACCATTGCATCCAACAATAATGTCGTCTACTATAGTAGTAGGAGATACTTTATGTATGTGTAGCCAAGTGAAATATATATTGTATTTAATACCTGTACTGCTACTCCTGTCCTGGCTGTAAGCTAGCACCTTCTCTGGACCGCTCCTTGGTGTCTGCCTCTTTTCTCTATATCCCACTCTCTCCCTAAATCAATCAGCCAGCTCTCTCCAGCCCTCTGACAACAGTGCCTTTCCTCTGCACATATCTTTGGTCCGCCCTCCCTTCATCTGCACTCATCTACTTTGAGTGCCTGGCCCCTGGTTTGGTACTCTAAACGTCTGCTGTAAATCACTACTGACATACCCTGTCTCTTGCTCCCTGCACCTCTGCCTTCCTGCCTTCTCTTACTTTGTCTAACTTCCCTGGCTTTCCTGATTGTTTCTAGTAGCTTAGTTTTCTAGGGGTGCATGCCCTGCTCCATTCGCCCTTGCTACGTTCGGGTTCTCTTTGCTCCCCTACATCAATTACACTTATACTCTCCATTCCCTCCCCTTCCTGCCTGCTAAGCCTCTCACAACACACCTCCTGCCAGAACTCCTCCCCAACTCACCTCACTTCCTTCCTCCACTTCAGTTTTAGTCCCCATACTAACTCTCGCTCATCCCCAACAATGCAACTCTTCCTTTCTTTTGCTATTCCACTACTCTTTTACCTATCAGCCTTAACCTCATTTCACTCATTCCACTCATACCTCCCCAACCCACTTAAAGGTTCCCCCACCTCTACCTCCCACACTAACCTCTTCATTATTTCCTACTTAGCTATCTCCCCATCACTCTTTAGTATCTCCTCCACTACTTTTCACAAATTTAACCTCCTATCCAATCATACAAATACCCTCAAACCCAAGCCTAAACTCATCTTTCTTCACTTAGCTTACACTCCACTCACTCACCTTACAAATAAACTTCTACTCTCTGGTGACATCCACCCTAACCCAGGCCCTCAGTCATTTCATCATTCCTCCAATCCCACCCCTTCTGCTCTCACCCCTAACCATACCCATACTGACTTACAACAAACACCTGCACATAAACATCTGTCCATATATTCTATAAATATTCAAAGTCTAACAAACAAGATCTCAGGACTACATTCCTGGATGGCCCATACAAACCTTAACATCCTTGCCTTGTCCGAAAATTGGCTGAAGTCCCACATCACTAACAGTGAAATACTGCCACCAGGTTTCAACATCTATCGTGCAGATATATCCCCTAAAAAAGGTGGTGGTGTAGCCATACTCTACTCAGACAGCCCAAACCTGTCTCCTATCACAATCCCCGTCCCCAATTTCTATCCTGATGAACTTCTCATCCTAAACTGCTATCTCAACCCACACAAGAAATTTACTGTCACTTCTATCTACATCCCCCTGGGAATAATATACCCACCCTCGAAAATATCCTACCCTGGTTTAGTCACAACTTAGACTATGAAACTGTCATTCTTGGTGATGTCAATACAGACTGGTACAAACTTACTACTGACTCACCACAATCCAGCATCAACTTACATGGTTTCCATCAACTAATTAAATCCCCCACCCATTTCAACAAAGACTTATCTTCCAGTTCCACCATTGACTGGATACTCACCAACTCTCCTCACCTCTACCACAGCCCATGTACCCTACCTGACTCGTTAAGTGATCACCCCCCCACCTCTATCCTTAGACACACCTCCCAGACACACACACCACACCTATTTAGAGATTGTTGTAAGCTGTCTATCTTCAATAACACCCAGTTTAATTCCATGCTATGCAGTATTTATTGGTCCATCCTTAAACACATCCCTCTTGATGATGCTGTCATTAAATTCAACAACATTTTCCTAGATACCCTTAATTCCCTTGCTCCCTCCAGGAAAATGAGAATTAAATCAAACCATGCTCCATGGCTCTCTAAAGATACTAGAGCACTAATGCATACCAGGGATAGCACCTGGAAGTTATGGCTTAAAACCAGGCATACTCCCCATCTACTTAAATACAGACAATTACGTAACCTAGTTAAGAAATTGGTCACCAAAGACAAGACCTCTTACTATGACTCTCCTCAACTGGACAACAGGTCCAACCCGCACAACTTCTGGACTTAACAAAATACTTTACCCTGGCAACCCTTTTAGCCCCTCACCCTACCCCAACAAATCTCCTCCAGAAATTGCTACCCTACTCAACAAACACTTCATTGACACTATACAAAACCTTACACCCTCAAATACTAATGCTGCAACTATCATTGCTACCAACATCCCTCATAGCCAGAATCTCTTCTCATTTAAACCTGTGTCAACTTCCTACATCAAATCCCTTCCTCTTAAGCTTAAACCATGTTCTCCCTCTACCAATAACCTACCTCCTACATTTCTCAAACTCGTTGATGAATCTATAGCCTAGCCTATATCCATTCTCATTAACAGATCTATACAAGAGGCTGCAGTTCCTACTATCTGGAAGTCCTTCTATACTATCCCACTGCATAAAGGTGGCAACTCCACCGATCCATCTAACTATCGTCCCATTGCTATTCGTTCTCACATCTCCAAGTTGCCCGAAAAATGCATACATTCACAACTTCTCAACCACCTCCTCCAATACAACCTTCTAACTCCCACTCAGCATGGTTTCCGTCCCCACCACAGTACATCCACCTCCCTCCTCTCTTTCACTCATTCCATAGCCAATGCCCTTGATAACAATCAGCTAATATCCTGCCTCTTCCATGACCTTTCCAAAGCCTTTGACACAGTCTCTCACCCTATACTACAAAACATATTTGGGGTTCATATACTCATTTCTTTGAGGAAAACCCTCTTGCTGTAATTTGATTATGTTTGAGTCATATTTGTATTAATATGTTTTGGAGTTATACTTGGTTATGGTACTTTCTATGTTTTGTTACCTATGTTATCCTAATTGTTTTTGTAATTGTAGCTTTTCTCCTCGGGTCTTCACTGGAAACGGGCTCCTGCCCAGCTGGACTAACCTGGTTAACAAATGTCAAATAAATAAATAAATAAATAGTGCATGGATAGCCAGAAAAAAATTGTTCCGTGGCACATAGAAATACCTTACTGGCAGAATTAATTCCAAATGGCATTCTTAAAAATCTGTATGTACCAAATGGTGTACTAAATGCAGTTAACAATGAAGATTTGCAGTCCAGCAAAATTTGCCAAAAAGGGCTTTTTACATGTAAAGCTGAAAACAAAAACAGTGGAATTTGGCATGTGAGTGGCTACCTCTTCTACTGTACACATTGGATGATGAGGATGCTTAAGTTCTTTGTTTATGTCTTGTGGATCAATACGTATTTGAATATCATCTGAGCTTGTCTTATGAGCTATGACCACGGAGGATACTCATTCAAGTCGGTTCTTCTACTCGAATAAGGGCACCTAAATCCACCATTTTGTCTAGTTCTGCTTTTAGTTTACGCTGTATTGCTGCTGGTATAGACCATGCTGGTCTGACAACTAGGCTTACTTTATGGAATATGTGACTGGAAGTTTAAAAGCTCATCTTTAAAAATATCAGCATATTCACTAAAAATATTCTGTGTAAAACTATCATTGTTATTTATTTATTTTATTTTACATTTGTTTACTGGGAAAGTCTGACTTGGAATGAAGCCAATTTTTAGCAAGGCTCGGGGAGAAACATTCCAGACGCATGTCTTTGAAACTTATTATACAGACTTATATGGCGGACCTCTTTATTAAATTAAATCAGTCCCATTCTCAGACTGTCTTTGAGTTCTAACAGTGACTGCACATGTCTTTTGACTATGTAAAATGGCAAGTCACAGCTGTTTCCAGCAGAACGGCATGAAAGAACTACAGCAGCTTTTTCTGGCTTTTCCCAGTTAGGGGTTGCCACATCACCTTGTCCACTCATGATTGGCAGTGGAGTTTTACAGTGATGAGTTGCCAGCTCGGTGCCCAATCTTCCACAGAAGGCACATGCATGCACACACTCACACCTAGGGCCAATTTAGAGTGTTCAATCCACCTACAGCATGTCTTTGGAAGGAAACCAGAGCAAACCCACAGGGAGGACATACAGACTCCGCACAGAAGTCACCCCAGCCGAGGATCAAACCAGAGAACCTCTTGCTGTGAGGCAGCAATGCTAACCACTGCACCACCGTGGCCACCCAAATGAACTACAGCAGCATCTGTATGAATCTCTTCAGCAGCATAAGCAACTAGTTTTGCACACTTTGCTGAATCATGTTTCTCACCAGCTTTTACTTTAGCAAACATTTGTGCTGATATAACATTGCACTTAGATCCAGTGTCTACTTTAAGCTATACAGGTTTCCCATTAACTTGTGCAGTACACAATATTTCACTCTTTGCTGACAACTGATAATCTAGTGTATTAACTGTTTCATCGATTACTGAGATACCATCAACATAGTAAGTTTGCTCACAGCTCTCGAAGTTTGCTACAGTCTCTATATGATCTACTTGCTTCTTCAGATACACTCTTTTAATATAAGTTTGTGACACTTTAGACTTGCAAAGCCTTTTGAAATGATATCACTTTTTACATTTGTGACATTGCTGACCAAAAGCTAAACACTTTTTCTGTTTAGATTAATGACTGTCTCCACAATTGTGACAGTTAGCCATGAGGTTGAGTGTGGCACTGTCTCTCATTTTATATTTCATTTTCATGTTAACTTTCTACTGCACACTATCAATATTTGCAATAGCAGATACCGGAAACATGATTATCTGATTTGTAAACATATTTGTACGCTTTTCTGTAATCTCATGTATTTAACAAATCTCAATGGCTTTGCTCAATGTTAATTCACTATCTCAAAGCAATTGCATCACTTATAACATCACATACTTTTATCAACTTATTTTGTAGGTCACCAAATTTGCATGTTTTTGCTTTATTTCTTAAGTCGGTAATATATGCTGCAATAGTTTCACCAGGCTTTTGACTTCTTGTGTAAAATTTCTGCCTTTCCATTGTAATATTCATTTGAGGGTTACACGTTTCTCTAAATTTATGTTTTCAACATTCAGGGTCTTCCCATGTTTCAGCCTGTATCACAATATGGCAGTTCTCCTCCTTCATCGCATAGACGGCAGGTACATACACAGATGAACATTCTCACTCAATGGCCTCTGAGCCAGCTAAATTGAGAAGCATAAATGCTCTTGTAAGTGTGTCTTTATCAGAAAATGCAGCCTGTATAAAAATATCATATTCTTGCTCAAACACTCATCAGTTATCAGCAATATTATCAAACACCAGCAGTTCAGGTCTGTGAAATCCCTCCGTCATAAAAACAAATTTCTTTTAAACATAAGACTAGACTTGGTACATGTCATTTTGCTCAGCTGCATAGCAATCTCTCTGAAAATGCTTTACTTTTATACTACAAAGACCTCAAACACTCTGGACACTTTGGACACTTCAAAAAGTCTTAGTTACTGCGAAAAAAGCAGACATTGTGAAAAAATTCAGACATTTTTGCCTTTTCAAACATTTTAAACACTTCAGAAATTATTTCAAACACTTTAAATATTAGGTCATTATTTTGGACATTATGAACATCTTGGAAATTATTTTGAATGCTTTGAACACTATGCAACATGTTTGGTGACTGAAAATCATTTGAAACGAATTTGAGTAACTTCAGATAACCGCTGACCTGTTTGTGAGTTCACTCCTGGATATTACTCCAGTTCTAAGTGCGTGCCTCATGGTTCACAAACTGCTTTGACTTCAGATCTCATACTGACACCATGTCGCACGTCTGATGTATTCAAATGAGACACTGAGGCTGGCTAAGCATTCAAATCATTTATTGTACGTACACACATCAGGAGCTGTAACTTGTACACATACTTCGTACTTCATAAGTTTACTAACTGACTAGTTACTTCTAACACACACACATATGCATCTCCATTCAAGCTTACAGTCACACTGACTTACTATACGAAATGGCACTGATCTCGCACGTGCTCATTAACTTATATGCGCATGCTGCCTAGCTACAGTGGCTGACTAGGTTCAATATACACATAGATCTACACCTGAAATACATTTTAATGCTCTTTCTCTTAATTTCTACTTTCAGTTGATGTTGTAAAGAAATAAAAAGTTTTTCACTCCATTAAATTTAGTTTGCACTATCCCCTATCATACTCTGTGATCTTTGATGAATATATATTAATCTGACTACTATAGACGGACATGTATAAAACATACTTTAACTTATGCCTCTGTACTTCGAATGTACTCCTCATTTCATGTATTACAATTGTTTGTCATGTAATTTCATTTTTGTATAAGTCCCACTTCTCCACTTCAAATGTAAATCTACTGCTCTATATTTCTTAAACCGTTTTATGTGTATTTGCATTGCTGTAAAATTTTAATAAATTTAGCATGGCACTTTTCTTTCCGAGCCTCCACAGAAAAAGTTTTTTTGTCTAGTCGGACTATTCCAGTCAACAAATGGGAACTAAATAAATAAATGCCTTTATTGCAATTAAATAAATAAATGAACAGCTACAAATTACTGCAGGTATTTTGTCTTCATGTTCTCGGAATATATGCAAAAAAATAAGAAATAAAAAAATAAAAGTGCTTTCAAACCTTTAACTCTGACTTGATTAATTACCTTTACTGAAAATCATGTACTCTACGTACTTTATGGATGTGTCTGGTACTTGGCTCAGAGGGTTAAGGCTATGAGCTGTAGTTTCTGTGATAAAGGGTTTGAGTCCTTCAATTCTAAATTACCAGTCTAGTGATAACATATAAATCAGTGATTCTCACTTGAGACTGGTAAAATGGTTAATGTGTTTACCTCACAAACACAAGGTATAAAATTTGATTCTCATCTTTAGAAGGAAAATGATCTATGCTTACAAGGGCAGCTAGTCTAGTACGAACCTATTTAACATGTTATGAAAGACATTTTGTTTACAAAAATGTTTCTGATCTATTACTAAAATTTACCCACAGTTACATTTACTATTATGTGACTATTCAGTATTATCTGATAGATCACAAACACAATAATAGTGACATAAAAAAATATTTCCTCTCCTGATATTATAACTAAAACGTCCCATAACAGTAGCCTCAAATTCATCTGAATAGTGTCAGTGTTATGGGAATGTTTTGATGACAGTGAGGTGTAGGGTTAGGGCTGGCAAAGGGGCAGCTTAGGGTTAGGGTTAGCACCCATTACTAATTAGGGCAGAGGCCCCCTGCACCACCTTATATATATATGTATATATATATATATATATATATATATATATATATATATATATATATATATATATATAAATATATATGTGTGTGTGTATAGACAGAGAGAGAGAGAAAGAGTGGCAGATTAAGTATACCTTGGGACCCAGGCTGTTTTGAGTCTAAGGGCCAACTGCTGCAATCTTTCTGACTTCCTCTGCTTGTTATATTGGGGGATCACACACACACACACACACACACACACACACACACACACACACACACACACACACACACACACACACACACACACACACAGACACTTTCTCCTGCTGTCAACCATAACTCTCCAAAGCCTTATAAACAAGATACCTGAACTCCAGGCATGGATTTCACAAAACACCCCTGATATTATAGCAGCTACCGAAACCTGGTTGAAATCATATGTAAAAGACACTGAGTTTCTTCTCCCAGGCTACTCATGCTTGAGAGATGATTGGACAAACAGAGAGGAGGAGGAGCAATACTCTTCCCTAGCAAATATACATTAATTTCCTACTCAAAATGACCACACAACTTCTCCCCAACCAAAGTACTAATCTCTATATTAAAACTTAATATCCATAAAAACATTTGCATAATTGCTCTGTATATTCCTCCAGGAAACAACATACCAATATTAGAAATCATACTTGCCTGGACTTCATAAAACATAGATAATGGAACCATCATCTTAGGTGATGTAAACATTGGTTGGCTAGACATTGCCCACGACAATCCCTCAAAAAACATAAACCTTTACAACTTCAACCAGCTAACTGAAGACATCACCAGACCCCCACAAAAATATCATTTGGGCTCCGCAATAGACTGGATATTAGTCTCCCACCCTAACAATATCATCACTGCAGGCATACTACCTAATACCATTAGTGGCCTCCACCCAGCATATATCCTACGCAAAACTACCCCAACCCCAGGTCTACACCAATACAAATCAACCAGAAGTTTGACTAAGTTCCAACCATCCATATGTAATGAAACCTTAGCTAAAGTAAATTGGGAACCCCTCAAATCCCTGCCACTTAATGAGGCTGTTGAGTTCTTTAACTCAACATTCCTAGACATCCTAAATAGGTGAGCACACACCCACCAAAAATCAATAAAACATAACCATTCAAGGTGGCTCTCAAAATCAACCAAAGAAGTCATGTCCACAAGGGATAAAATCTAGAAATCATGGGAGAAAAACAAAGACCCTACAACTCTAATACAATACAAACAACTCCGTAACCAGGCAAAACGTCTAACAACCAATTATAAAAAAGCCCACTGCCTCCACCTACAAAGCCAACATAAAAATAATCCCCAAAAATTCTGGTCCTCCATCATCCATCTATTACATCCAGGTTCTTAAAGCAACCCATCCCCTGACCCACACAAAACCTCTACTGAACTTGCCACCCTCTTCACTTCCTACTTTATTGACACCATAGCTTACCTAACCACCTCCTTTCCTATGGTTAACACCACCACCCCCACCAAGACAGCTAATGATGAAACCATCCCAGAATACAATCCTACACACAACTCTAACCTAAAATTCTACCCCATACCCATTGCTACAATAAAAAAACTTTTACTTAAGCTTAAACCCTGTACTCTAACCCCTGACAATCTACCCACACTCTTCCTGCATCTAGCTGCAAACTGTATAGCTTATCCCATCAGCATACTCATTAACAAATCAATTAAAGAGTCCCTTGTCCCAGACATCTGTAAAAAAAACATTCATTCTCCCTTTTATACAAATGCAGCAACAACACAGACACCACAAACTTTCAACCCATAGCTATTCTCTCACCCCTCCCTAAAATACTGGAAAAATGCATCCATGCCCAACTCCTCAACCACCTGCTTGAAAATCAAATTCTGTCGCCCACTCAGCATGGTTTTAGACCAGGGCACAGCACCACTACAGTCCTCCTCTCCTTCCCTGATACAGTTAACTGGGCATGGCATTCTGGTAAAATAATCACTTCTCTTTTCCTCAACCTTTCCAAAGCTTTTGATAGCATTTCCCACACTATCCTCCTGTCTAAACTATCTACTTCACATTTCTCCCCCTACCCTACAATGGTTCAATAGCTATCTCTCCAATAGGCAGCAATCCACCAAATGGCAACAGTCTTACTCTCCCTTCCTCATTACTTTCACAAGGGTACACCAAGGCTCCATACTTGGTCCTGTCTTATTTAGCATCTTTATTAACAACTTTCATCACACCACTCTTCCAGAATGTTCAGTACTCCAGTATACTGATAACTCTACAATAATATGTACTGCAAATTCCAACTCTGAATTCCAGCAGATCACCCAGAATGCCCTCACCTCTACTGAATCTTGGATGCTTAACAATAATCTTGTCCTGAATCCAAATAAATCTAAACTAGTAATGTTTACCCCTAAGAAAACCACTCCCCTAGATAAAAAAACTCTTCAGTATACAAGCCCAAGACAATACCACTATAGAAGTTGTCCCACACACTAAATTACTAGGCATTATTATAGATGAAAACCTAAACTTTGACCTACATAAACAGTAACAAAAAATGCACCGAAAGCTCTGTATGCTGTAGAGGCACCAACATTTTCTTGGCCTCTCTACTAGACAAACCCTTGCAACTACATTTTTATTACCCTCTCTCCTTTATGGTATCCCTCTCCTCACTAATATCAAAAATTCTACAAAATCCAAACTTGATATGTGTTACAATAGAATAGCCAAATTTGCCACCAAGGCCAAATTCTCATCCCACCACTGTAACTCACTGAAACAATTAGGCTGGTTGGAACTCCCCCACCATCTCTCCTTCACCCAGCTAACTACAGCACACAAAATAATCTACAGACTCACAGACTGTCCTGCTCTTTCAACTCTACTTGCCAAATACCAACCCAGCAGGCAACTAAGATCTGAAAATCATCTACTTCTAAAAGCGGAAAAGCCCACCTTACCGGCTGGTCAAATGATTGTCTCCTTCACCGTCGCCAAACTATGGAACTTACTTCTACTTTCTATAAGAAACATTGGCAGCACCACCACCTTCAAACAAATACTGAAAAATCATCTCAGCTCTTCCTGGCTATGTACCTGCTCTGTAACCTAACCTCTTTCTTCTCCTTATATTATAACTAAACTCGTATGCTTTTTACTACTAGTGACTGATGATACCTTCTCCATATTTATTATTTTTTTTTCTTTCATCACTTGTTGATATTGGTACAGTAATGCTGATTAATTTATATCTGTTTTACCACTCTGAATTCATCTGGCAACCAACTAAATTCCTGTTTTTATGTATATATTCTGCATATGTTACTGTAATCAAACCAACTAAATTCCTGACTTATGTATATATTCTGTATATATTACTGTAACCACTATGTGTAACACTGTTTCTGCATCTGTACCAATTAAAGTTTAATTTTTTTCTGCATCTATGCTCTTGTTGGAGCTTTTCTCCCTGGGCCTCCACCGAAAATTGGGTCTTTTAGGCCCAGTGGACTTTCCCGGTAAACAAATGCAATAAATATATAAATAAATAAATAAATAATTTCCCTTATTAATGCAAGCAGATATTAATCTTATCTTCAGTTATAGCCATTAGATTGGCCTTGACCAACTTTTTGCATTAACTCTGAAAAAAGAAACACCGTACACAATTCTTTCTAGGCCTCAGTTTGGCTTCTTAATTTTAAACCTTAAATTAACTAAAAACTGTCAATAAAAACAAAATAATTCTACCTTTCTAACTGATTTCAACAGTTAGTAGGGGGAACACTGAAGTTATTACAGCAATTAACAAATGATTTTTTAGGGAGGAAAAAGTGTGCACTAGCTACCACTGTCAGCCAACTTGCTTTCAGAAAAAGCATTGTTTTTTTTTTAATTATAATTTCATACTAAGTTAGCTTCCTTTTTGGGTCATTTTAAGCCTAGCGAATTACACCATCTGAGAATCAAACCCTGCATCTTGTCTCTGTGAGGTAAACACCTTAAGCATTATGCCATCCTCCCACTCCCTCAGCCTTTGCAATTATTTTTCCAAATGAATCAATCACCTCTAAGCCCACCTTATGCATAAACATACATTGTCTCTAAAATTCGCAGGCCTAGCCAGCCAGCTCTTTACTTTACTTTGACCACCTCTTTTGCCCAACTGGACTCCTGAAAGGAAGTGCTCTGACATGTAGTCAATTCACTAAACAACACACAGCTTTCAAACATCCCTAACAAAACACTGAACATAAACCAACCAGGATTGGGAGGGTGGCCTAATGGTTAAGATGTTTGTCTTGCAAGCATAAGGTGCAGGGTTTGAGTCTCACGAAGGGATAACTAGCTAGCTGACAAAGGCAGTTAGCATAGTACTAATCCATGAACCTAAATTCTGGCTTAACCAGTCAGCAACTGGCTGGATATATAACAGCACATAGGTGATGGAGTGAGCCTCAGTCCCACCTCCCTTCAGGTAATAGCTCTAGCACAACATTTGCAATAGAAAATTACTCCATATCAATACATATATATCAGCAAAAAGCTCTGTGGAAAAATGTTTGTACATCATCCTAAAATTGCAAATTTATTAATGGAAGTAATAAGACTTTATGTCTTGCCCTCCCTATACCAGCTGCCTTTCTTCTGTTGTATGACTGAGTTCAGGTTGTTATTCAGGTTACAATGAAGGGGTGATC